>NW_008825538.1:1517022-1542134 GCF_000699105.1 Pygoscelis adeliae | reverse complement strand
CTGTCTATGTCATTGATGAAGATATTAAACAGTACCGGTCCCAATACAGACACCTGCGGGACACCACTCATCACCAATCTCCATCTGGACATTGAGCCGTTGACCACTACCCTCTGGATGCGACCATCTAACCAATTCCTCATCCACCGCACAGTCCACCCACCAAATCCATACCTCTCCAGTTTAGAGAGAAGGATGTTGTGGGGGACCGTCTCAAAGGCCTTACAGAGGTCCAGATAGACGACATGTGTAGCCCTTCCCGTGTCCACTGATGTAGTCCCTCCATCATAGAAGGCCACTAGGTTGGTCAGGCAGGACTTGCCCTTGGTGGAGCCTTGCTGGCTGTCTCGAATCACCTCCCTGTCCTCCATGTGCCTTAGCATAGCTTCCAGGAGGATCTGTTCCATGATCTTCCCAGGCACAGAGATGAGACTGACTGGCCTGTAGTTCCCCGAGTCTTCCTTTTTTCCCTTTTTAAAAATGGGGGTTATGTTGAATTTTAAACTGTAACAACTCTAAATGAAAACTGAAAGTCCCCTGGGCTGTGAATCGGAGTAACTTGCAAGGCAAAAATTTTTACATAAAAAACTCTCTATCCACATTTAAAAAATGTTGCTTCGCTAAAATATTTCTTCACTATTTTCTCCCCACTATCACCATTTTCTTTACTATGGCATAACTAAATTTTGCCCAATAAGAAGTACTTTCTGAATATGAACAGACACTGTGTTTGGAATATAAAGTAACTGATTAAAATTATGGCCAGCCTTCTTTTGGTAGCCACCAAACTGTGACACTCAATATGAAGAGGAGGAGGTGTCATTTCATGAGGTACGTTTAACCAGACACCAGCCCATTTTGAGTGTTTCACTGGTTTAACATCCAAAAATAAAAGCACTCGGTGTAAGCTGAGGCTTCCAAGCTTACAGCTAGCAGCAACAGGCTTTCTGGATACACGAGATGTTTTATCATTTTTAATAGAGATGTCTATGGATAGTATTAGGAAAAAAAAATCTAAACCCAACAGAAATACTACTTCTCAACTGCCTTGGACAGTTTGGATCTAAGTCAAGACTGACAGAAGAAAATATGATTTGAGAAAAACAAAAAATAAAAATGTCATCTGTTCAAATAACTTCTGATTTTATGGACACAAGTGCTTGGAGTGAACAAAGTTCTCAGACAAATAACCAAATGGCCATTTAAGCACGTTTGCCTTCTCTTTAGCTTGTGGACTGGCTCTGCAGTTTGCAGCTTGATCTGCCCTTTCCTTGTAGAACTAGGTCTGTTGAAAAGTGCTTGCCATCTTCAAATCTTGAACAAAAATCTAAGTGCTACCAGATTCTGAAGTACCCTTTTATTCTGAGAGTTCATTTTCATTTTCTTGTCATGGCTTGCAGTAAACACTCTAGCAGTGATGTTGAACAGTGGAGTGTAATTATACTAAACCAAACCATTCCCTGTTACTAATAATAGCAGGATACAACCAAACAAAATAAAGGGGAGGGCAAAAAAGAAAATTAAGGATTTTTTTAAAGGATTTTTTTTTTTTTCTCCAAAGACCTTAAACTTCTATTAGGAAATTTAGGAAATGTCAAAGAAAAGAATGTAGAATGAAACATAAAATTAAGGCCAAGCTATCTCCTGAAGTTTGGCTCTTCTGTGATGTTAGTTTAGAGTAAGCTGAGCACCCTTGGCACACTCTATGTCCTTATTCACAACAATGAAATTCACCTCTTTCAAACCATAATAGGAAAATAAGTTTTCTGCAGCAGACAATTAAACCAAGACATGCAACACTTGCCAATCATAGTATTCATCGCATATGACTATATTATAACAATACACTCTGCTAGAAGTTGTAGCACTTTACAAGGAGGATGGAGAAAAGACTGTGACCCAAAGAGTCAACGTCCTTCTCTTCTCCATCCCTTCTTTATGTAAGGACTAAGACACTTTGGTTTTGTAGGAGATCTTGCTTTGCATTGTAATCCTTCCTAGCAAGGTCAGAGAGGTGCAAAGATTTGCTATTTCTTATACTACTTTACTTCTCTCCATTTGGTTGCATTGCTACACCGATAACTCTGAGACCCAAAAGTGCTTCCCGGCTCTCTGGAAATGTACACGGTGGTCATGTCCTGACAACATATCCAGATGGGCCTCATAGGCAGCATCTACCTATTTCCCTTCTTTCCACCCCTCTTCAGGGCCTGCTTACCTGGTGTGGATGATCGGGGGGCCAGGACTGTATGGTACATCTGCCCCACTGTTTAGACACAGCTGACCTGAGCAAAGCTACAAAATAAAGTAAGGAAAGTTCATCTTTCCTCCTCTTGCCTACAACTGCACGAGGACTCTTTTTACAAATACTGTCAGGTGACATGTGGCCAAAAGGTGGCCAAAATCCTACTTTTTTGTCTGAGTTGAAAAAAAACTTCTCTAGAAATAGAAGCACAAATAAGATGCTGTTTTCTGGAAGATGAAAAGCTAACCATTGCTACCAGGGATTAATTGGCATGGCTTGGTTGCTCCTACTGAGTGTAGAAGATCAGCATTCCAATAAGGATGGACTAATGGACTAATAATGCTTTAGTAATTATAGCTTTTCTCTGCTCCAACCCATTACTTTAATTTAGCGGTATATTTTTAGAACAGTCCCTTGATCCCAGTACCTGAAACAGAGAGGAAATCGTCCACTGAAGTGATGTCATCAACAGCTTCAGTGAGAACTCGCACTTGTTTCTCCCACTGATCTTTAAAGACGTCCATGTTGTCCTGTGCTACCTTGCTCTGGGGTCTGGCAGCCAATGTGAGCGCAGCATTTATTACCTGTTATTCAAAATCATTTGTTACGAGGAGTGGCAAAATTTTTTCACAAGGGAAAGAACAAATAGATTACGGACTGTGTTAAAAATACAGCGTTACGCCCCATTCAGTGTGCAGGTCTCAAGATATGAATGTATTTTTCACAGTTTATGGAAAGCAGGCAACAATATAATGACAAAGGCAAGGCCATAATCTTCACCTTGTTTTCCCTGTCTCAGGTAACTGATGTTTTTTAATGCCAAAAGAGTTCTCAAGTACTTTTTAACAGGAATCTTACTTACCTGTGGGCACAGACTATCAATCTGCGTTGCTGCCATACGGACTAACTTTACACCTTCTTCATTATTCGAGATTGAACAGGCCAGATTTGCAACCTGCAAGGAAATCAGCAGAATGAGAATCAAGTTTTAGGCAAGTGGGCCATTTTATACCTTTCTCTCTTCTTATTGAGCCTTGCCTAGAATGAAAGAATTGTATACTAGAGGAATGATACAGCATCTTCTGTGCCGGTGAACAGAAACCCATGTAGATTATTTCCTTACTAGCAAACTGAACTAGCCATCTTCATTAGATTTTTCTCAGAATTTCCCTCACTGTCAAGTATTTCACATCCTCCTCTATAGCTTGAAAATAATCTCCTGAGAAGTCATATAGAGAATGTAGAGCATCCAGATAATTATCTATACATTTCCTTTCCTCACAGTTTCTTTTTCCTTTTATTAACTGTGTCCATTATGAATACTAGTAACCAGGCTCACCCATATACTCTGAGGTTTGCAAAATGAGGAATCTTTGGTGTCCTAACACATGGAATTGTGCTTTTCCACCCACAGACAAAACTCTGATACATTCACTGATACTGGGAAGTTACATATTTCTCAAGTATCTTCATTGTTTCAGATCCTGATGGTTTTATGCATGTAAAAATCACTTTAATTCTCAGGTGGACCTCTTCATTTCTACGTGATCGTCTGCCCTAGAGTAAAATGTCCATTAGCAAGAGTATCATAACTTGGTCATGTGAAATGTCTCTGCTGAAAGCCTCGTTCTGTAACACATGCCTGAAGATGTTATTCCAAGATGTAGGTATCTACATGTGCTTGCTCTGGCAAAGCTTTGGGAAGTCTGAACCTCACAAGACTGAAGGCTGTTTGGATAAGATGAAGACAGGGGAGAGTTAGAGAGACTCTTGAATGAAATCTAGGAATCAGACCATGCCTCCAGACACTGCAGAGCTGCCTCTCTGTGGCTTGGTTGCAAGTGGCAGAGTATGTTCTCCCAGCTCATACAGCACTTCTTGCAAAAAATCCATTCCCAAAAGCTTTGTGCTAAGTCCATGAATCTGCCATGGGTTTTCCAAACAGCAATTCAGGTCACAGTGCACATAATTAAGCTTATCAGTGATACTGAAATCACAAAAATCTGGAGGGGGAATACAAGATTTTTTTTTTTTTTAATTATCCAAAGGTATGGCTCTTAATTCTAATCTACATTAAAACAAACTTATAAAATTTTAAATATGCTTCCTTGATATTATTCACTGTGCCTGAAGGCATAACTATCAGTTGGAAATGATTCATGAATTAGTTCAAATACCCCCATCTTTCCAATTTTCCTCCAGTCTCTCCCTGTGGTATTAATCTGTTCTTGTCTCCAGTGCACATCGCCACGTTAGCCCTGGTCCATCTGTTCTGCATAGAACCCATTTCACTTCACAGTTATGTAGAACGTGGTTTGCATATATCACGGTGCCAATGCCCAGGGAAGAAAAGAACCTAAGGCTTCAAAGAGTCTTGCATGCATTTCCTAGTCAAGATTTTATCATAATGTTGTGATTTTTATTTTCATTTCATGGTGAGACAAATGAGTTAGTCTGTTTGTTAACAGCCTTACAGCGCTCATGTCAAAAATGTTCTCCTAAGCTGACATCTTCCAATTAATTTACCATTTTCTGTAGTCACTTCTTTGCACACATCAAACAGACCACTTTAATCTTCATGAGAAACAAAAGCTAAGCAGGATAATAATTAGAATGCAGTAACATGAGTGGAAATTACAGACCTTAAAAACTAACAAATGGTATTAAGTTCAGAAAAAGCTATCTGCTGCATTTTAAATAGTGGTTTTTCAGATTGCCCTTTCATTTTGTGATTATCATGATGAAAATCTGTCCTAAGGCTCCAGATGCACCATATATCTTACTTTTTCTCAGATAGCAGTGAGATATGTGACTGAAAGGGGCTGGGTGTCATGAAATGGCAATCAAACTATTAAGCAGGTCTTTGAGTTCTCTTGGAAGAGATCTTTGCAGAAAAAAATCAGTGAAAATAAAACTTATTTCTTCTCTCTGTCTGTTAATTACTCTTTCAATAGAATCTGATGAAATAATACTTGGATACTGTACAGTGTCCTAGTTTTCCAAGGAAGGATACAGAGATAACCAGAGGAAACTTTTTCTCCTTTTTTGTAAAATAATTTAGAGTTCAGTACATTGTTTTGGATGTTACTATCAATACAGAAGGAGTACAAACAATCTATGGCTACATTAAATATGCATCAAAAGAGCATGACAGTTATCTGTTTAAAAAAAAAATACATATCACATATAATCCTAATCTAAATAGTTTCTGTGGTATATTTCAAGTCTTGCATAAATATAGTCCTGTACCATCAGCAGTCAGAAAGCAATACTACTTTCACAATTCAGCAGAGAGTACGCCAGCCTGTACCATGGGAAGATCCGATTATGTCAAATAAGCACAGAGATAAGCAAATCCTACAAAGGTAGATGCAATCTGGATAAAATTGAATTTAGCACTACAAATCAGAAATACCATGACTTTACCCCAAACTTATTTTTAAAACATGGCAAGAAATAGACATTACTTGCAAAAGCCTGCATTTCAATGCTGTCATGTAAGCATGGGTCTGTGAAACAGAACAAGTTTTAAGTGCACTCAATCACCAGATACAACACTATTTAATTATTTTGATTGACTTTGTTATCAAATACACAATCAAGTTACCATTAATTAAGATTCTCGGCACAGCAAGGTCCATATGCATGCTCTTAGTCAGTAGAAGTCATGAGGTAATTCAACATGCTTTAGCCTACTATAAATTCAGCAACTTCAGATATTTTTCATACCCAAAACTATGACCAAAAAAGCTTAGACCCAATTCCACTCCACTTAGCTGAGACATTTTGGTTAGGTGCCAAACTGATCTCTTTGGATAATGGATAAAAAGAGAAAGGCACTTCCAGAGACTGTTTCAGGTCTTTGGTTGACTACCTCATCCTCTAGATATATCTACTTTATTATTTAATATTAGATTATAGCTAGCCCTGACGATTCTTGAAAAAGATATTACTGAAATAAAAGAGGTTTTAATGTAACTTATGTTACTTTATAATGTAAATAACTTGTTTTTCACGTGCATATTTAATACAACATGTTTTGCGAAGAACCTAGACTCTTCAAGGTTGGGAATTCATTTAATACGCCACTCCAGAGTTGGATGGAGCAGATAGCTTGGAAAGGAAAATAAAAAGGCTGTATGTTATCGTAGCTGCCAATTTGCCAAAACTTTGATTTGACAGGCTTTACCTTTACGTTTCAAGTGCTCTGTCTCCACAAAAGCAGTGAAGAGGAATTTCATGAGAGGCTGCAGAAGTAACCAGGTAATTAATATTTCCTTTTTTTTTTTTCCTGTTTACTAAGTTCCTTGAACATACTGAATTCACTGATTGCCTAAACAGAACTTAAGTTTGTATTAAGATCATGTGAACTGTCTGAAGAGTATTTATATGAACGAATACATTTTAAATACCAAAATCAATGAACTGTGAATCATCCTCAAAATGCGTGGGGAACTTAATAACAGTGAAACAGCTGCATAGATTAAACATTATTGTCCAGAATTTCAGGTCTGCTAAGCTACTCTCATAACATCAAGACAATTGCTAAACACCTTAAACCTGTCCTGCAAGAGCACAGAAAAATAATGAGCAAGAAAATAAACACTCCAGCTCCAGTGATGCTGTATTTTTCTGCAATCACCAAAGCCACTGAACCAATCCTAGAATTGGGGAGGTGAAAAAGTGCATACCAACTCCTTCATATTTATTTCCTATCACTGGCACCGGTAGCCCAAGATGCAATTCTGCAGCTTGCTAGGTATCTATCTTTAATCATGCAAATAGTTCCATTAGTTTCAATTATTCAAAATATATGCAGGATTAGTCCCAATAAAATGTATTTGCATGTATTTGGTTGCACTTCAGCCTCAAGCAGTTTTCTGCTGTATAGCAGATGGGGGTAGGGAAGGATTTTGTTTCTAATGCAAATTTTTGTTACCGTTAGACATACCAAGGACAGGATTTATTCTAAAGATACACTTATATGGCATCTGGAAGTGTTAGTACTGTATGGATAGGCAATGCCTACATTAGTTTTTCGCCAGCTAGCAACTGAAGTGTAGATTGGCATTTTTTCATTGCTTTTGCCACGTGTACTACCTAGGAGAGAAAAACTTTATTTCTGCCATGAAATTGCACTCCAAGTTACAAAAGTAATCAAGGATCTTTCATACCAATTTACTTTATGTTTACACTGATGAAAATCAGTATAGATACCTTTCGTTGTGGTTTTAAACGAGACTATTTCTAATTTTGACTTGAGCTCTTTGTATTATTAAAGGTAATCATGATAATCAAAATGTATTGTCCGCTGGTTCTTATTTAAATTCAAAGATTTAACATGGCCACTCTGAATTTAATGGATGTGAAAAGGTCCAAAAAAGAAATCCATCACTTAGAGCAAAAATGTAAAAAAAGGGAACGGTATGCACTATAGCAAAGGAGCAATATCAACACAAAGGCTGCAGAATATTGCAGCTAATGTATGTATTCTATTTTTTAATTTTTTCTTTTATTCTTTTTTCCCACCATAGATTGCTTAGAAGACACGATACAAAAAAGCTCTATTCAGCTTCCCCAACCATTTAACCATTCCAAGGTAGAGAATGCAATCTATTTATATCTTAGTTTTGTGTATTCTTTGTAAATAAGTTTTTTTTTTCCTTTTGTTATACTTGCCTTTCCTATTCATGTCATTTATTTTTTCATTGTAATTAACTGATGGAAACATTAGGAAGAAGAAAATTTACAGCAAGTTATTCTTTTTTTAGGGAAATATAGAATAACTTAAACCCAAGATACGGTCAAACTTATCTGTCTACACCACACATTTGAGAAACGGAAACTTTCTGAGTTATTCAGCTTGAGTTGAAGGTGGTTTAAGTAAGAGCCTTCTATAACTTTCACAGCAGACTAAAGCCAAGCAAATAATCAGTTACCGTGTTTCAGCTGATGAGTGGTAACTTGCTGAACTGTGGTATCTTGACTATTTGTAATTATTTATCCATCCACTTAGTAATTTATCCAGATATTGTTATAAATTGTTACTCTGAATCCTTCAAAATTTTGACATATATTAATGTCGGTACTACTGTAGACAGCCCAGTGATATTCATGGAGCCACAATTAAGAGACTTTTTCTAAAGGAGAGCACAAAGTTGAAGCTAAGTTACCCAAGATCTTCAACTTATTTTTCCTCACTCTACTCACTCAAGCATTATGTTATGAGCAAAACTCTATTTATCACTAGATGGGATGTTTTTGCACATACACAAACAAGTGCCAAAAATCAAAATGTCACTGAGAGTACATATTGCAGCAGATTCCTCTTCCTCTTCATGCCCTGCCGTGCCAATTTGTACTACCATGAAAATGTTAGGTTGTGGTCTCTTTCTCAGTACCTATTCCATATGGCATGGGGGGAACCTTATACTGAATAACATTGCCAATTGTCCCTCATTTATATTAACCGGTCACGTAGTCTTCTTTAGATAAGAGGTGTATCTTTAAGTTGTTCACAGGTACAGTCATTCACATGTATTAAAAAATCTAATTGCATGCACAGGAGTAAAAAAGGCATTTCTTTTGTAAATTACTAATGATTTAATAGCATACTGAGTTGGACGTTTGCTCTGAACATTTTTTAATACCAAACTCTGAACATATTTAATATAAACTGCTCAGACATTTACAATACTCTGTACATATCTAGGCAGGTCAGTAACAGCAGGACGTTAGAAAGCTACAGAGAACTTTAAGCACAACAGTTGAATATTTTATTTCATGCCCTATATGCTGCCCACTGAACTTACAAAAAACTCTTTTCACTTCTCAAAAGGTCAACAGCATATTCACTCACACTTACTACAGGAATAAGGCTTTTCCACTCACTCAAACTCCCTTGAGACTTTGTCCATATGAGATTTAGTTGAAAGAACCTTAACAGATTTCTGCTTTTGGAGAAGTTAGAAGTAACTCTGATTTGAATAAATTCAGTGGGTCTTGGACTGAGATTTTTGAAAGAAATTTAAGTGTTAGAAGCCACGCATGTACTGAAAATTGAATTAAAAATGCAAAAATCCTAGCTTTGGACAATTTCAGTGAAGTGTTGTTAATGCAATCTGAATCTCCTCCATTTCTAGGACCATTCTGGTACATGCCATGATTATTGCCTATAGGATGGAATAGAAGTGAGATCAAAAATTAAACACCTTGAAAAATCCTTCTACTTCACTGTTTTCATAACTGGAAAAAGAAATACATTGGTTCATATTCAATTATAGAGCTGCCAGTAAAGAATATAAGAAAAGGGTATTGTATTATATATGATCCTTTACTTTTAATATTAGACAATAATAATGATTTTAGATATGAATAAAAAAGATATTCACCAGGAGTAAATACTGACTCTTCTTTTTTTTTCCCTTTCTCTTATTACGTGGAATTTGACCATACAACTCTTTCTTCCCGAAACAGCTCACGGTTCTACACCGCACTGATGAGCCCCAACCGTGATAAATATGCCTGATGGCAAGCACAAGAAACCCCCCTACTGTGGTCCAAAGTCCTACTAAAACAAGAGGAGTATGATGCTAACGTGCATCTGCGATTTTAGACCAACTTTCCAGGTCAGTGTGATTTCTTAGCAGGGTCAGCCCAAGCATTGTCTAGGGAAAACAGGGGAAAGCAAATTGATTATAGAAAAGGCAGGTGATTGTTTCAGAGCATTTTCCCAATTTACATCTGAGACAAATAATCCTGGAAACCTCTTAAGTGTCATTTGTAAAATTATTCAAGCAATGCTGTCGGGCACTTAGAGTGGAGCACTGCTCAGAACTACCAACCTGTATCCTCAGCTAGAACAAACAGGCTCACAGCTGTTCCAGTTACCATACATGAAGACCCAATCCCACAATTAAAAGTCTAGGCATACATCTGTTAGGGGTTCTGTGTTCCACCATATCTCTAAATAGCTTGAAATTCAAGGACTTTAGAAAAGTGGGTGTGGATGTTAATTCCCAGAGCTGAAATCAATAGAAATGCTTTCTGCTTTGACAGACAACTCCCTTAGGAATTACAGATGATCCTCCCTCCTTTTCGTTAAGAGTGTGTTTCTGAGGCATTCGGCTGGAATACAATTAAATGATAGTCAGTAGTAGTGGGGAGCCCATATACCTCCCAGCTGGCCAGCAGGGATGGGGATTAGGACAGCAGAAAAGGGCTTCTCTCCTGAGGTTCACTCCCACAGGAGTTGGGAAGTGCAGTAGGGCACTCAGCTTCAGATATATGGGATGTCTTCCTTCAACGATTTGCTCGCTATATTGATGTAATTTCTGAATTTTCTCTGTGTACATGTGCATCCATTGCTGAAGAAATAAACAGCAAAGAGATGTAGTAAACCAAGAAGAGCAGCATGTAGTCTCAAGAACACAGTTAAGGCCAGATTCCTGCTTTAATTTTAACTGGTCTTGAGCAATATAGCATTGCACTGATGAAATGCAGCAAGTCTTTCTCCTATAAGAAAGCAGCTTATAAAGCTGTAGGGGATCTGTTCTCTATTGTCCGTCTATTCAGGTGGGCCATGAAGCAGATATACTGTTCTAAACCATATAGCTAACACAACTGCTGAGGCTAGGTAGTACAGCTAGAATTGATTAATTTGATTTACTGATTTTCTGAGTTACAGGAATAAATTCATTTTACATTGCAATGGTACACATTTATTTTCTTCCTTTCACAGAAAGCAAATTTAAAATGTCCAACTACAAGAATTCAGAGACCAGTGACCCATCTCAATGCTTTTTTACCACCGTTAGCAGGATCAGGTTACTTTTCTATTTAATTTGACAATAGGTAAAGGTTTTCTTACACCATTCTTCCCTATCTGGTCTATTCATACTGAAAAAACAGCGAACAAAGAATACAGAGGAACACCAAAACCTATAGCAACACCTCTGAAACGTCAGACAACAGAACCTTTAACCAACAGTAAATTTTATGCTCCAAAGCATGCAAAAAGGGCAAAAGAATTTCTTGTTTTGGTATACCAACAAACTAGGAAGAAATTCAGGGTGTTTGTATATTAACCCTTTCTGGTCAATCTGCAATCAAGGCCGCTGCTATTAAAACTCATAATTAATTATGAACAATGTGTACTGAAATACTCAAGGGGCAAGAGGGCAGTTGGTATATCCTATGGAAACAAGATTTACAAGACTGCAATGTGTATGAGTTGATCCCAGAAAGCAATTTTGACACCATACCCCTGGCAGTGCTATAATTAATAGATACTAGTAGCAAGTAGTTACCAAAGCAATCCATCTATCTAATAACAGTCCACTATTTTGGCAAACTATTCAGTGACCCTAAAACAGGGATGCATGCCTAACTCGGCAGTGATAATGAAACATTAGTTATATTATCAGGAAGCTATATTTTGACAGTTGTTGAAGAAAAACAGAGGATTGTGGTAGGAACTCAATAAAGTTCACAACAGTAACAGAAGCTTTGAAGATATTAACAGAGTGTGATATCAGACACTCCAGGGTATAAACAAATCACAAATTATAATTACTGATCCCCGAAGAAATATAACTTGCGAGTTAGATGGAACCAATTTTAGGGCTGAGTTGAGCAGATAAAGAAAGAATTGTAAAACAATCTATTATAGCTGCTAGTGATTGATCGCACAGGTGGGGACATCTTTAAATTCTATATAAGCATCCAACAACAGCAACTTGTTCACATGAAAACCTGAAAATTGGGTATGAAGAACTAGTCACTCTGCTATCCTGCATTGCTATCTATGTAAATATTACTTTATGATCATTAAGGGCAAATGTACCTCTAGTCCTTGTGCTTCATCCATTGCCTTTGAGGCAAGGTTAAGATTTGTTACCAGTGAATTCAGTTTTTTGCTTTATTTGGCCTACTTGACAGCCTGGAAGCCCTGGTCAGCACAAACAGTTATTCAGCTACAGCTCATGCTGCATTTGTCCAGCCATCAGAGGAAACATAGATAGGAAACATGGAAGGAGGCTTCGAAGATAAGATGAGGAAGTTAATGGGGATGAAAGAATACGGGCATAGATGGAAGCTGGCGACATTGCAAAAGTAGAAATGGTGATACACCATCACAAAGTCTGGAGGAAATCTGTAGGTATCGTATGAGAAGGAAGATTGCTAGTGTGAAATAAATCTGAGATTATCATGGCAAGTAGAAGTCAAGACTTATTCTCTTGCTCACAGACAAAACCTTGTAAAATACTGTGATTGCCTTCATAGTGGTGGGTGAAGAGATTTTTATTTAGAGTAATAATTTAAAGGCTTACAAAGTCACATTCAGAGAAAGATTGATTTGACGTGTATCCAATTTTTGTGCAATAATAGCCTATAAAATGTTTTTACAATAACTTAGTAATGGTTCAATAGTAATGCAAAATGATGTCATCTGACCAGAACCAGGATGTGTAGACAAGGCAACAGAACTAGATGTTCCCTTTTCTATTCCTCCTGTCAGTATGCTTTAATCCTGGCATGCAGAGAGCTCGTATTGGCATGAAACATCATTTAGTTTACTCATCTGCTTAGTAGCCCTTTTCCCTGCTAATACATCCCCTTTTCTCTTGGAAAAGTCATATTTATGATAATGACTTTTACAATATGACTGTCTGACACCCAGAAACAAAACCCCAGAGTATTTAACAGAAAAACAATATGAGGATATAAGAAGTATTTTCCCATTTCTGTATTATAAAAAACCAGTCAGTCAATTACTTCTCCCTTTTTGTCCTGTCACTGTATATCCATACTTTTTGTATGATCAGAAACAGAGAGATTACTTACATACAGTTGTTTAACAGCAGCTGTATTTACACAAGTAAGCTAACCACAGCCAAGACACAAACCTGAGCACTTGGCACACACTCATCCACCTTTTTCAACTGCAAACACAATCCTTAGCAGAGTTTTAGCCTAAACTACCTCATCTATATAACACATGGTCTCTCTTATATCTATTAAAAAGATGTGGGCAAAAGAGATGGCATTGAGAAACCTTACAACTCGATCTCTTCTTACAGGTAAGTAAAGGACAATGAGGTGAGAAAAACTGCATTTATATTTAGTTCTCTCACCTCTTCTGAAAGGGGAATACGTTAAAAAACCCACAACAGTATTAATTATTCAATGTGCTGGAATTCATATCCTCAAATTATATTTTCTCTTAATTTAAGACTGCATTCTTAGTTTTTTTTCATAGAATTTTGTTTTTGTTATAGTACTAATAAAAATGTGGAAATTTTCATCTTAGTTGTAAACTCAACCATATGGTTTATTTGATTAAAAATGGTTATATTCTGACTCTGGTTTATCTGATTAAAAACGGTAATATTCTGACTCAGTCTTACATTTTATCCCAGTTCTCACACATTTGCAGTTCTATGCATGAAAGCTGATTACCTTTTCAAAGGATCATCATTAGCTCATAAATATCCAAAACCATTTGAACAAAACCAGGATTATTTCTTGTGTATTAGAGTGCTGTTTCTGTTCTTTTCTTTGACTCTTCAAGAAAAAAAAAAGTCATATGAATGCAGCTCACACGCAAATAGTTTTTAATACTGAGTTTTTATGTCAAGAGCTCTTCATGTGACTTTTAGCATTAAACATAAAATGGGAACAAACGTATCTCTAGGAAATCAAAACTGATGTCAAAATTCTAAATAGGACTGCAGACAGAGATCTTTAATTCACTGTGCTCTGATTTATGGTCCTCTTGGCATGCAGAGATCAGTATAAGTCATCCATTGTCTCTGCTATTAGTCTTAATGGCAATATCAGTATGCGTTTGGGCTCCTTTCTAAACTGTTAGTTCAAAGTCTGTGGCCAGTGGGTCCATGATAAAGCTACGGAGAGTCTTTCCACCCGTCCATCTTAACAATTTTTTAGCTTTTGATTAATTTAATTCAAAGTAACATAAGTTTGTGTCTCAGTGAAAATTAAATTCCTAAAATTTCAATGAAAACAGGCAACTGTTTTGAGGACTGTGTTGGTTTTGGCTGGGATAGAGTTAATTTTCTTCATAGTAGCTAGTATGGGGCTATGGTTTGTATTTGTGCTGGAAACAGTGTTGATAACACAGGGATGTTTTTGTTGTTGCTGAGCAGTGCTGACACAGAGTCAAGGCCTTTTCTGCTCCTCACCGCACCCCACCAGCGAGCAGGCTGGGGGTGCACAAGAAGTTGGGAGGGGACACAGCCAGAACAGCTGACCCCAATTGCCCAAAGGGATATTCCACACCATATGATGTCATGCTCAGCATATAAAGCTGGGGGGAGAAGAAGGAAGGGGGAGATGTTTGGAGTGATGGCATTTGTCTTCCCCAGTAGCTGTTACGTGTGATGGAGCCCTGCTTACCTGGAGATGGCTGAACACCTGCCTGCCGATGGGAAGGAGTGAATGGATTCCTTGTTTTGCTTTGCTTGTGCGCGCGGCTTTTGCTTTACCTATTAAACTGTCTTTATCTCAACCCACGTGTTTTCTCACTTTTACCCTTCCGATTGTCTCCCCCATCCCACCATGGGGGAGTGAGCGAGCAGCTGTGTGGGGCTTAGTTGCCAGCTGGGGTTAAGCCATGACAAGGACACAAATCTTATTAGCCTCTTAATGCCTCACTGAGGAATGAGTTTACCTGGTAGCCCACACTGAGGAATGTGAGTAAGTGGGAGATTTCATAACTTCTGTGGGAAAAGCTGGAGCTGGATCTGACACTTGACCAGAAAATACAAATCTCTAAGAAACCAGGATTCATAATATCTAGTTTACAGAACTGCTTGTCTAGTAAAAGATATTACTTCTTCCTACAAAACTACAGCAACAGTCGTACATCTGAAAAAACTTCAGCTAGGAAGCAGGAGAGTTACTGTGTTTCTGTGGGGTTCCATATTGGTTACGAGAAGACAGATTTGTAGTAAGATGTTTTATCATGCTTTTATAGGGACTCCTGACCTTCGTGATATGTTTAAGCCAACACTGTTAATATCACTCTGGACATGTGAAACCCTAGGTTGAGCTGAGGAGTTGCTCCGCACTTTGGTTTCTTGTTTCCATAAGAACTTTTTAGTAAATCACCTTTAAAATTAGTCACAGGTGAATAAATGAATTATTAGAGTAGATTTTCCCCCCCTGTGTTGACTAGGAAGTTCTCCTTCATCAGATTACATGTCATCATTCAGTTTTCCAAGATCTGTCTTTAGATTAAACTATAGCTGAGATGATAACCTGGAACAGGAAAAAACTGAAAAACATAGAATAATCATTACTGAGTCTCCTCTCAGGCCCATTCCATGCTGTTTTGAGAAGCAGTAATTGCACCCATGAATATGTCTAGATAAAGTGATGGATGCTAACAGTATTTTTTTTTAACCTATAGATTTCTTATCAGTGGAGCAGGTGAGGAACAATACCTCGCTATGTTCCTCTTTAAAGAAACTTGATTTGCCAACTCCTAATGTCGGGAACATTCTGGCCAAGTTTGATTAGTTTCATCAGGAGACTAGATATCATAGGGACATCCATTTCACTGCACCAACATTAACATAATATTACTACGAGTCATGGAAATTGGAGCCGAAAGGAAACTTGACAGATGATGCTCCTGTCTGAAGGCAGGATCAGCTGTAGCTAAACCATTCCTGGCAGATGTTTGTTTCACTTAGTCTCACGAGTCTGCATTGATACCAGTTGTATGGATTTCTATTCCTGCACACGAAACATTTAATTAAGGAAAACAAATAGCAATAGCGTGTGACGAGGTGAGATTTACTAGACCAACTGCAATGAGCGTGCGCTAATCTGCGCTCAGGGCCCATTCAAATACATATTAAGAGACTGAGTAATGACAGCAAGAAGAAAAAAACAAAACAAAACAACAAAAAAAATTTGTCTTTCCTCTACGTATTTCTCCTTTGCAGACTCATTGTTAGCTGGATCTGAGCTATTAGACATTGTGAGTGAAGAGAAAAAGGAAAAAAAACATTTATCTACTGCACAGCAGTAAGGCTATTTGCATCCATTAGGACTATCTTTACATACTTATAATAAATTCACAGAACTTTAGTACCTTAAAAAAAATACAAACCAAAAAACCCTTAAAATGGGATCTACTGAGAAGCTTCATACATCACTGTAGGTGACATTTTTAGCTGAAAGAACTTTTGACATCCCTTCATACTGTCTTTTTTGCACGTGCATTTCTGTGCTTGAAACACCACCAAAGATTATTGGTTGAGTCTAAACAACTCATCTTGTAAATTAAATTTCCACATATTACCCAGGTTCTTATAATATCTTATACACTTGGAAGACCAAAGGAAAAAATTTAAAACATATCATTGAAGGATTTTTCTTTCTCTGACAAGTTATCTTCAGAACAGGTGAAATGCTGCTTCCTCTGATCTGTTTAACACACTGTTACTGCTGTCTCTACTCAGATGTCTGTCGTATCTTAGACTCCCCAAATAATGCAAATATAATGATAAAATTTTTGATCACTTGTTATTTAATTTGATCATTTATTATTTAAAATGTACCATGGTCACCTCAATTCTATTTATTTGAAAACCAATCCCTCGTTCTCACAGCGAGAAACACAAACAGAAGCCCTGGACACATTAAAATGTGCTAGCAAATTTTAAATATAAATTATTTAAATTGTGTGTGTGAGAGTAAGAGACAGAGGGGATTCAAGTGCAGCTATAAACAAAAACAGTTAAGCCCTTGCACTGTAAAGAACTGCAGATCACATTCAACATTTCACTCAAGGACATAATTCTGAAGTAGAAATACAAAACTCACCAACTCTAACATAAAATGACCAAGCCCTTTCGTTCAACCCATCCAATGAGACAAAGCTGAAGATCCCTAACTGATGTACAGCAGCTTTGTTCCACTTCAGCAAAGCTTCAGTGATTTACACCAGCTTTGGCTCATATAACACGTTCTTTGGTCAATAAACTAGCTTTGACAAACCAAGGTAGAAATGAATTCCACAATCAATCCACCAATGATACACAAATGGTAGTAAATGTTGCTCTGTTTTCACTCCTCTATAAGTACAACAGCGATCCAGAAATGTTTATGGAACTCTATGTAGAAGTGTCTCTGTAGTGCCAGTCCATGTATAGAAAGAGGTAAATAAAATAGGATTTTTTAAATGTGACAATTGATCACGAAAGCTTTTCTTTCATTGGCATGAAAAAGACACGATTGGTTGACCAAACAACTTGTTGTAGTCTATATAAAAAAAATGTATATATCATTGCTACCAGAAATAATGAGTAAGGTATTACAAAAATACATTAGTTCCTATATCCTTTTAGTCTTCTAAACGACATCTTTTTAATGGTTAATTTATTATGAATTTGCTGAACAACCATCAGCATATATTTGCACTACTACAAACTGGAATTTATTCATCTAGCTGCACACTAGGATTTGTTTAGATATTGGGGGTCAGTGAACATGTAACACAGTCTTATAAACTGATATTGAACAGAAAGAAACTGCATTAGAATGAAGCCAGAATAACAATAAGCCAAGGAGTCAGGTGAGTATTTCTTGCTTCAGCTGTTATACACGTATTTTTTTCCACTGACAGGAAACTGATGCTTTTATTTATTTTTTTTTTTTTTTTTAAATCCTTACTTTCTTTCCATTACAATTTTTTCTTAGCTCTTTAAAGCCCTTGGCAGCTACCATGATGACAGCCTCCTGCCAGCTAAAAGGTTAGGGGAAGGAACGGCACAAGTGGGCTGACAGTGTGTGGCTCAACCAAGCATACAACAGGGTTTCGTCCTGCAGACAGTGATTCCCAAATGACAACACAATGTGTTGCAACTTTTCAGTGCTAAAAGCTATTAATACTACTTTTTACTCTGTCTTTCTTCAAAAATTAGTTTGCTATCAAATCATTGATTCTCATCTTTCCATATATTTAGCATGATATGGTCATCAGTTTCAGTAGAATTAATCCTGATTTACATCAGTGTGAGTGACAGGAGAAATGAGCTCAGTAGTTTGAGGATAACAGCTGTTGAAAGTGTTTATTCACATAAACACAAGGAAACCAATTCCATTTCTGAGTCAATGGAAACATAAGCTACCCCAGGCTGTTCCCATCCGAGAAACTACCTTTTCTGAGAGAATGACAGTCAGTAGTCTGCAAGCTATTACCTGCTACCTGTTGTACTAACATTACGCTGTAGTCTTAAGAAACACATCAAGAAACAATGTAAAATCATACAGAATTGTGTAGTAACAGAAGAGTGCCATTCAAATTAGGTTGTGAATATGTTGCTGCAATGCATGTTCACCTGTTTGGTTAAAATTACAAAACACCATCACAGACACAGATACTCATGCAGCTGTTCAGGATTCTTTGATTACAAAAAATTTGAAGAAAAAATATTTTTCATTTTATCAGTCGGGGCCAAAATTCCTAAATTTTCTTTTCCTAGCTGTCAAAACCCAATATAAAAAGTGGTAAATGGACTTGTGCTGAGGATATTTGAACAGAACATATGTTGAGAAAACACTGGTGCACTTAAGATCAGCTTTACTCATTTTAGAAGTTCACAGAAGAACAGCTGATTTTCATGTTGAGTTATTCCCAGTTTAGGCAAGCATTCAATTTGAGAAGGGAGCACAGAGGTGATTTACTTTGAATATCTTGATCTCATTCCAAGAGAATGGCTTAAATGCAAACACAGACAAGTTGAAAGTCTTAATGTTCTACTTGAATTCACATGATTTATGGGAGGAAAAAAAACCTACACTGTTTCAACAGTCTGAGAAATGCTAGTTTCATCCACATGGACTAAAGGAACCCAAAGTCAAACAACACACACTCAAACTAACATTTAACAGTCCAGGTGACATTTGACACCGACATTCAAACTAACATTCCAGCTAAGAAAAAATCTTCTTTTGAAAAATCCTAAATATAAAATAGGGCAGGTACTGCATTCATCTACACTGGTATAATTAGACATACTGGACTGAGTTAATGTTCTGGATTTACGCAGTGTAATTGAAGCCTACCCTTCAGTCTTCAGACAAATGCCAAATATGCCACTGAGAGTGATCAAGTGACAGCTCTTTCTCCTCAGAAACATTGTTTAAATTGGAATTAAGAAAAGATGCCCAAATATGCCAGTGCAAGCTCGCAGTATTATCATGAAAGATTCTGAAGTGTTTTGAAGCATTTTTATCAATTTTCAGAATCACTCGTTGGCTTTAGTGAGCTGTTCTTCACATTTGAACTGCACTCTTATATTCCCAAATGGCCTACAGGGAAGTACTGCTTTTCCTTTTTTTGTTAATAAATGTCTATTTTTCAAAGGATGCCAGTCTCTGCTATCCAGTTCTCTAGATATTCATCTCAATATACGCAAAGTGCCCATATAATGGTAAAAGTTGACAACCCTTACTCGCACTTCTGTGCTCCCAACTCCACAAGACCATTACGGTTCCTTGGATGTCTAGGTCAGACAGCGAGCAGGAGTAGTTAGTTCCTGCCACGCTGGTATCAAAATAGAGAAAAGCAAACCTAATTACTTACAAAACCGACCTAATGAGCATACACAGAGTGATGAGCTTGCTTTCCAGACAAAAGCTATTATATCAGACCATAGGCTTCCCAAAAAGCTCCCTAAATGGGGGTGAAGAACAAATACTAACACCACAATTTCAAGCAGATCCCTGAGAGTCTGCCTTTTGTAAGCTGTCTAGTGTTTGCTTGGCAGAATTGAAGCTCTTTATTTATTTAATAACTACAAAAACTCTCTTATTTTCTCCACTCTAATTCTGAGGGAAACTCTTTCCTTTATACTGTGGATAAGCCAATTAAAAAAAGAATTCCTACTCAACCCAAATAATAACTGTTCTATCAAACTTGAGAACAATTTGTGAGGATTTGTGGGACTAGAGGTTTCTTTTCTAGATTTCTGGCACACAGGCTGTTTTCAAATTAACTAAGATAATCATCTTCCTTAATATTCACTGATAGCACAGCTGCTGCTATCAAGCAGTTTTCTTCTTTAACAAGCCAAAACCTCAAGTCCACCATAAAAAGGTAGATAATATATAATTAACTGGTCTAAATTTGGAGAGCACTTTAACTTATCAGTGATGCCTCAACTCTGCTTTACAAGGAATTTTTCTTTTGTCTGTAATAAAAAAAAAAAAAGTACTGACAAAGATGAACCAGAGACAATAATTATCATAGTTTTTTGCTGCTACATTATTTTTTCCAAGTTAGTTCAACATGTCATGGTGGTTATGAAGGGCTATGGAAGTTTGAAAGGGAGGAGCAGGGAGGGCTCAGCTTCTGCCTACAATATTACAAATTTGAAACTCAGTTGCTATAGTTAATTAAAAACTTGTGTACCCAAAAGATATTCATTTTTCTCCAGCTTTATGAATTTATTTAACGAAGTCTAGCAAACTATTCTTACTCAGGCTCTCAGATCTCAGCTAGGCTACTATTGCTTTCCGTAGCCAAAGGAACACTTAGGTTTTTCATTCAGCATTAGCGGTGAAAACTAGCTTCAAGATTTCAGAGCAATTTGTAAGAAACCAGCTTTACAGAATCTCAAGCTGGTTTTGCTCTCATAGTGTAGATGAGTGAACTAAGGCAAAAACCTCTGTACCAAAGACTCACAGCTGATAACATTTTCCAGGAGGTGAGAATGTATATCCTCTCCCATTCTACCTCCCCAGCAGCAGTGGTGTCTCCTTGAGTCTGAAATATGTCGGGAAGAAGAATTAATATATTCCTATCTTTGTACGACAACTTAATTTTTAGACACCTAGGACTATTTCCATTCTTTGCCTGAAGGTGCTCAAACCCACAGCTTTAACTTCTGTAGACAATGCCCAAACCACCAGGCTACAAAGCACTTACACTTGCCGCCTTCGTACCAAAATTTTAACACTATGCAGAAAAACCTTTAAGGTTCAGTGAAAATCAGGAGAAGGTTCTGTTCTGAACCCAAATACAGTCAATTACACATAATTCAGAACCTCCTTCAAAAGGAGTTTTAAATAAAACACAGTCATCCTTTGGTAAAACTCAGTCTGAAGCAGTTAAAAGTGCTAATGCAAGGAAATTCTAGTTCTTGAAAATTGAAGCAATCCTACCATTCACTTATGCCTCAAAAAGGAAAAATATCAGCATTTGTTTATTCGTGTATTTCTCCAACAGTAAGCAAAATTGAGTTTAATTAAAGACAGTAATTACACATAGTACTTTATGTCTAGGGTATATGATCCCACATTAAACTGCTACGGAGTTTAGAAATACTAGCACATATACTTTTTCTAATCACTATAATATTAGCTTACTTTTTTTTTTTAAATAAAAATAATCCATTCCTTCAACATAAGTAAAATACTTCTTTACAGCATTTCCTTTCTATCTCAAATTATAGATCATGTATCTCAGTCCATTGATTTCAAGGTAAAAAGACAGACAAACATAGGAAACAAAACATTATAAATTGTTTCCATGTAATGGTTTCTTTTCTCCTGGCTAACTGTGGCTCACTGAACACCTTACAAAAATAAGGTTACATCAAGAAATAACCAAAATCATATCATCTGGCTATAGTAATTTTTTTCCCCTAATGTGTGCATTAAATACAGTGTCGAGTTCAATTTTATTTTCTTTAATATCTATACACTTTTTTCATCACACTTACAGCTAATCATTTTTTGTCTTTCCAGAAAAGCCTGGTGGCTTTTATAATGGAGTATATCAGCTATTTACAAAAAAACTCTGGCAATTTCACATTTCAGCTTAAGGAAGGAAATGAAGAATAGATTAACTGAACAAAAATGAGGGGGATTGAGTAAAATAGTTCCAAGAGTAATTAGTCAGGGCATGATGTTTGATATTACACACTGCTGCAGGAAACATGACCAAGTTTCTAAAATATGCGAGAATTCCCACACAATTTCAAAAGATATTATTAATACGTTAATTTATCCTTGTATCTTTCCTCCAGATCATTATTGTTAGTTAAGTAGAATATATACATGGGTGAGGGTTGAGCTTTATTATAAACATGTATGACAGATTCCGGAAAATTCTTTCATAATAAGAGAATAAAAATACAGCAACTGTGCCAGACAGACTATCTGTATGTGAAATGCATGCCAAAAAATAGAGCTGTTTAAATAATTTTTTTTTTCCTGTTCCGTGGCTGCACTGAAAAATAATCACAAAAAATTGTCTCAGGTTGACACCAAATATATTTCTACTGGCCAAATTCAGTAAACTTTCACAAATAGTTTGTATTGACCTAAAACTGCACTTCTTACCAGGAAAGCATTCATATGAGAAATTTCACACAGCTTCTCTCTAGTTCCAGGTTTTCCCAGAACAACTCAAACATGTAATTATACAGTATGCATTTCTGTATTTAACATCCCCAATGTATATTTGTTTAGAGGGCTCAGAAGACATTGTGTTCAGCCGTATGGATTCATTGCATCGGCTTCAGAATGGCTCCACCTGTTACCATGCAAATAAAACCGCTACTTTTACCTGCCACCTACAAGCTTTATCAAGGCTATTCTCTTAGTGTTCAGATCAGCATCTGACATCACCAACAAAATTTAATAAGACGTCTTATTTTCAACAGAGAGCCCTTTTCATTGAAAATGCCTACCAATTTTTCACAGAACTGACATTTTGCTGCACCATCCTGCCATTTTTCAGCCTTATATAGTCACACACTGTAGATGCAAGTATATTTATCAAACAATTATCATCAATTACCTGAGGGTTCAAGCTTCATAGACATTTTATGAACTCCTGAGATTTTTCAGGGTATTGACATGACAAAATACATGTCAGCATGTTGTAAACTAGTTGAAACCACATAGCCAAAAGAGGAGGTGGGGAAAAAAAGAAGTTCAGATTAAGTACCACTTGCTGCTGCGCAATCATTATAATTCTGCCTGTGTGGACTTCAACAAATAGTATTCTGGGAAGGAGCCTTTCTTTTCAAGAAGGACGGTCTCACAAGAGTCTCCAGGCACAAAGTAATTTCCACAAGTGATTAAACATTGTCTCTCCGTCCCTTTAGATTATACGTGTTCCCAATAGATCCTTCTTGCCTTAAAATGTAGCTCACTCATGTAACAAAGGATGTAAATGCTTGCTTTAAGAAAGAGATGTTATCCTATGTCTATGTTAAATAAGAATTCCACTGAATGATCTCAGCTCTTGCATTAGCTCTTTGATCCTCTTTTATTCAGAATTACAGATGTATGTACAAGGCCAAAAGGCCTGGACTTAACTCTCCCAGGAACTGCCAAAGGAACATGGATTACCTCAATGTCCATCAGACCAAGAAACTGCAGAGCACGGAAAAGATTAAGCAGAAACAGAAATTATATTGCCTGATCAGTCATAAGGAATTATAACAACTCTGACAGGTTAGAAGCACAGATGATAATCTATCATAAGAGCCATACTTGTGTAATCAATTTGAAAAACTAAACAGACCAGATCACAGATAAAGCACAGGACACAGGAGCAGAGAAAGATGTTGAAAAAAAAAAAAAAAAAAAAAATCAACCGTGATGATTTTAGAAATTATATTAAACTGTTAGTACAAACCATTGCAAAACTTCACTTAGAACAGTCACATGCGTAAAGAGAGCAGTATGAACCACACAAGTACAAAGGGTTTCTAGGAAGGTTGAGGAAATAGGACACTAGAGGAAGCTACAGTAGCATTTTACAAATGCATTCGACGTAAGTGCTTGGGAGGAAAAATAACTAGAGCTTCACAATCTGGTAAGTTTTTCAAAATTAAATGGAGATTTGTGATATTTATGGGAATGAAATTCTGGAATCACCTTCCAAATAGCTCTCTGACATAGAGCTTGAAAGTTTCTAGAATTCACAGATTAGAATCATAGAATCATAAAGGTTGGAAAAGACCTCTAAGATCATCGAGTCCAACCGTCAACCCAACACCACCATGCCCACTAAACCATGTCCCTAAGCGCCTCATCTACACGTCTTTTAAATACTTCCAGAGATGGTGACTCACCCACTTCCGTGGGCAGCCTCTTCCAATGTTTAACCACTCTTTCAGTAAAGAAAGTTTTCCTCACGTCCAATCTAAACCTCCCCTGGCACAACTTGAGGCCATTTCCTCTCGTCCTTTCGCCAGTTACTTGGGAGAAGAGACCGACACCCACCTCGCTACAGCCTCCTTTCAGGTAGTTGTAGAGAGCAATGAGGTCTCCCCTCAGCCTCCTTTTCTCCAGGCTAAACAACCCCAGCTCCCTCAGCCGCTCCTCATAAGACTTGTTCTCCAGACCCCTCACCAGCCTCATTGCCCTTCTCTGGACACGCTCCAGCACATCAATGTCTGTCTTGTAGCGAGTGGCCCAAAACTGAACACAGTATTCGAGGTGCGGCCGCACCAGTGCTGAGTACAGGGGCACTATCACTTCCCTGCTCCTGCTGGCCACACTATTTCTGATACAGGCCAGGATGCCGTTGGCCTTCTTGGCCGCCTGGGCACACTGTCGGCTCATGTTCAGCCGGCTGTCGACCAACACCCCCAGGTCCTTTTCCGCCAGGCAGCTTTCCAGAATAGTTGAGGTTGAAAGGGACCTCCAGAGATCGCTTAGTCCAAACCCCTGCTCAAAGCAAGATCAACTAGAGCAGGTTGCTCAGGACCATGCCCAGTCGTCTTCTGAATATCTCCGAGGTTGGAGATATTGTGCTTTTCCGATTCTCTCCCCCATCCCACCTGGGGGGGGGGGGGGGGGGGGCGGCGGG
>NW_008825538.1:1499543-1516859 GCF_000699105.1 Pygoscelis adeliae | reverse complement strand
GTGAGCCGCCAGCTTCTCTAGGAGAATGCTGTGGGAGACGGTGTCAAAGGCCTTACTGAAGTCCAGGTAGACCACATCCACAGCCTTTCTCTCATCCACTAGGCGGGTCACCTGGTCTTAGAAGATCAGGTTGGTCAAGCAGGACCTGCCTTTCATGAACCCAGTTAGAAATTGGACTGGAATTAGAAATTTGATTATGGAATATTTAGAGAATTTGAGTTCATTGTTTACCGTTCTTCATAGTATTTCTTGCACTGCATTTCTACAGCATTCAGCATGTAAGCAGGGTTTTCAACACCACCCGTTAAGGCTTTTTTGTTTTTTTTAAAAAAAGCTCTGTTTGACTTTACAGGCAGCCTCCTGCACCTTCATAGCAAGTATTGACTAAAATATTCCGCTCCCCTGGTAAGTGCAGGATCTCATACATCCTATGAGAAGAATTTAAGAAAGTTCTGCCCTAAATGTCTTCTAACACAATGAAAGGCTCTCTTAAACAGACATTGAGGTGAAAAAATAATAATGATAATTATCACGTAAGTATGACAGAGTTTCAGAATGAGGTACAAACATGAAAATTAATTTAATCACAAGAACTTCTTAAAGGTGATCATTTATATAATATATATCTACATTTTTAACTTTGTAATAAAGTTTCTTATAAAATGAAAGTAGTTTCAAATCACAATACTCTTCCTTTACTTCTCTCCCCTGGAAGCCTTCTACAAATTATCTCAATAAAGATTAAGTAACTCTCTCTTGTAAGATTCAGATTTCCACTACTTTATACACAGAAATACAGGGTTTTTTTTTTAAATCAATATTACAACAAAAATGCTATAATTACAGTATAGGATATGAAGAAGAACACACAAGAGCTTGTTTTTATTTATTATGTTACTGGAGAAAAAGACAAGCAGGAAGAATGAAAACAAGTACAAAAACCTGTGCAGAAAAAGCTGTAGAGAACAGGATCAGTAAGTAAAAATATAAACTTACCTCCCTTCTATAACTGCTGTGAAAGACAACTTTATTATTTAATTGCATAAAGTTGTTTTGTCCTTTTGCTTTGAAAACACTAAAAAAAGCCATCTAGGACTAGACTTAAACAGCGTGCTCACATTTGGTAACGGAAGATCAGTTTTACCATGTCTATGTCGTTAAATCATAGTACAGTTACAGTTATATCTGTAACTACGTGGTATAACACAACATTTGTAGTTGGTGCAATTGAAAAAAATCAGACACAAAGGCCCTTCTACAAAGCACGTGATATATTCACAGCAGCCCAAAGGAAGCAAGCATTAAAATATGTTGCTGTGTTCTCAGTCATTTGATTTTTTTTTTTTTAAAAACAAGTATTCCACAAATATTGCAAATTTGTAAAGAATGTGTCAAACATTTTTGAATATATGCCCATTGATTTGATTACATTATTTTTTTGTAATATTTGAAACCCAAATCAGTGTTTGCCAAAGTGTGAGTTGGTTCAAAGGCATCCGCACTTCAGCCCGACAAATGGGATAGCAGCTGGAAGGATAGAGCCTAAATTCATGTATGAAAAACGAATCCCAGACATGAGAAGGTGTAATAATAATCAGCTCTAAAGATAAAAGAAGTTTTGAGAAAGGGTAAAAATTGCTAATGAGACCATTATCCCTCTGTCAGAGGCCAAGGCGTATGGGGCAAATGTCCTTTTTAACCGCTTTTTAATAACTACTGTCTTCTGATCTTCACATTGTAATAGATATATAAACTTATAGTGTTTATTTTTCTTGAGGGGATGGTATTCTTGAGTTCCTCCAGGAAGTCTCTCGCAGAAAATGAAACCTGGCCTGCTAAAGATTTAAAGCTGGTAGCCAACGGTGTTATAATCCAGCCTAAAAGGAGGGTAAGTAACAGGAGAAGAGGGGACATCGGGAACTGAAAACAACAGAACAATGATACTAAAAAGAAAACCTTCTCAAGAAAGTGATAGTCTTGAGATGAAGCGTGTTGAGCACTTTTAGGACAATCTTTCAGTTCCCAATGTTGCAAACCCTGTTTGTCCTCAATCTCTTTTCAATGATACTGAAAAATAAGAGTATGACTTTGGAAACACACACTAATGGGCACTACTACCAATATTATTTTGGCTTCCTTGTCTTAGTCAGAGGAAAACATAAGTTTTCTGGGCATTTCATCCCTATGGTTCTCATTAAAGTAAATGGAAGTATCTTTCAATCCCATGAAACAGTTATGAAAACTGACCTCTTCATCTACTGCAATTACAGGATTGCAACTGGCACTTGTTAGCTATTCAGCTTGGTCTACAGTATAAGAAGTTCTTGGAAGTTTATTTTATGGTAATGAAATCAGTTTAGCTATTTAAATGCTGAAAGTAGAGGTCAGCCAAGTTGCACTGTGTCCCATCTGTTGTGTTAAAGTTACATGCCAAGATAGCTTTCAACGCACATAAGATGGAAACAGGAGCATCTTTGACAGACACTGCAAACTAAAATAAGCTCTGAGAGCTCAAACAGGTTAATATTCAACCGACCACAGGCAGTGGCTGCAGGATATTATTCTTTTGCTGCAGCTTAAAAGAAAATATTAGAAAAGCATATCTTCAGCCTGCATGATGTTGATGCTCCCCTTAGACACATGTGCCACTAGTTGTCTTACTTTCAAGGAGACTTGATCTTATAGTGTTATTACAAGGGAAGAATTTAATGCAAATGAAGCATTCTGGGCTTCCACAAGAAGGTAATTATAAGAACATAATGTCCTCACTGCAAGTAACTGAGGGCAGAATTAGAAGTACACCACCGGCAATAGCAGTGACTTCTGCGGTAAAAATCTTTTACCACAGACGTGACCTTTGTCATAGATAGAGGTTCACCACACGTAACTCAACATTAGCTGTCTAAAAGGCATTTATTGCCACCTAATTGTCTAGGGTCCCTACAAAGTTGCACAAGAGGGAAAGGTGTCTTCAGAGTCAATGCATCCCATGTATTTTGACTGATAGCCCTACTTTGGGATGGTAAGAAACACCTTTTAGAAGTACATCTCTCTACAGCGTTGACCCAGAGGGTGTAGACAATAGCCATCTAAAAGGCTAAAAGATTAGTCTAAGGCAAAAATTAGGCAAAATGAATTTCACCATCTATGTTAGAAAGGTTCTAGTTATTTAAAATTAATGATTCTATGATTCTATGACAGAATCTATGATTCTATGAAAATTAATCTTGGAAGTATACTATGTTTACTTTTACTGGCTTATATATAGTAAAGTGTAGGCTGTATCTAATGGCTTCTAAATGCTCGAAGCTTTTTGCTCACTTGTATCTAGTTTACTATTTTAAGTGATATGTAAATAACAAGTCAACCAAAATTCAAAAGATAGTATGGTTAAAATGTAGAAATTGGAACAAGGAGTGTGAAAGCCTTAGTGATAAACCACTGATGCAAGTCACAGTCATCAGATTCTTTTTCTAGATCTGCCACAGGTCCACTAATACACTCTGGGCAAATCATTGCACCTTCTAGGATGCCACCTACGAAGTGGAGATAATATTAATGATTAAATTTAAAAAGCATTTTGAGGTCAACAACAAAAAAAAAAAATCTGATGTAAGACAGACTTTTGGTGCTCTTGAGCACTAAAAGGTGTTTGAGGCAAGAAACATCACCCAAATCCTGCGATAACCTGAGCTGTTGTAGTTTTAATTTCAGTTAAGTTAGAAGCCTTGGATTACACCTGGTTGACAGAGGCTGACATTGCACCTGTGAAGATGGAGGAATACTTATTATTTTACACCAACTGAGCATCTGGTTTTACATGTTTACTTACGGCTTGCAAAATGCCAAACGTGTGTTAAACATTACAAAATGAAAAGGAATAAAAGTTGCTATTCTCCTGCTTCGAAGATGTGGGAAATAAGTCTGCTCTAAAAGTGAAAAGTCTTTATGAAGGTAAAAAAGGCAGCTAAAGACAAGGAATGGGATAGTATTCAGCAAAAATATTGGGGAGGAAGTTTTTGTATTTGTAACTCTAATGCATAAAAATGATGAATCATTCTAATGATTGCTACAAATTTGGGTATATTTAGATGACACCTCATTCATTTGCAAATCAGCAAATTTAAAAATGGGGAAAGAGATGCAAGTTTCTCAGCAGAATTCTGAGTTTTACTAAAAATAAGCCTAGAGTAAAAGATGATTTTTGGCCATGGTATGGACGAGAAAGAAGTAACTTCTGCAGAAAATGGCAAAGACAGAGAGATGTAAGGTAAGAAGGTAAAACTATATTTGCACATTGCACTCCAGAGCTCCTACTGCTTTATGGCTTTTTGCCATCTCATTCTCTGTACATCATTTCAGATGGGAAAACTGCTATCAGCGACTTTCAGAAATGAAAATATATGGTATGATGACTCAGAAGTTCCTCTCTAATCCAAAAAGGGATGGAGAGAAGAAAAAAGATAGACTTTTACCTGGGGCAGGGGTGTGTGGAAATAATGAATTCTAGAGTATTATAGTACATTTGAAAGATTCATTAACCTCAGTTTTTAATTGAGCAGACAGTAAATAAATGACTGACTGAAAACAATTGGATTAAATGAATGATTTATGGCCTTAATGCTTTTATCTGTCAGGTTTTTGAAAATCATGTGTCACAAATTAGTATAATTAATATTTTGCCCTGATGTAGAACCTTATGTATAAGGTTGCCAGTGATCTATTCATGCTATCTAGATTTACCATTATTCACTGAAACAGGCAAAGATTACAGTAATACCGAGATACTGGCATGCAACGCGAGGTACAGATTTTGATCTCCTCTTGCTTTCTCTTATACAGACTGTGAATGTGAAATGTTACCGCTTCCTACTTGTGTTATTTAAGTGTTTGACTTTCCTTAAACTGGTGGATGTCAAGGTAACTCAGTGATTAGTTCCATACTATGTATGGTTAGAGGTTTAATATTATACAATATTGTAAGTATGGTGGTCAGTAGCAGTAACTGCTACCATTTCTGGTGTACACTTCGATTTTTATAACTTAAACCAACAAAATTACCAAACATTCTTTTGTTAAAAGGGATGTCCCTTGATACTGTTATTATCTGAGAGGGATAACAAAGCCTCAGCTCTTTTCCTCTCCTACATAAACTCCACTCAGCTATATTGGCAACCCAGCAAGAATAATTATCCCGCTGAGGAAGTTACACTCCGAGCCAAATAAGGTATCATTATTGCTTCTTTCTCATTTTCCCCTCACCTATGTAAAAAATTCTGTACGTTAATTTTTTGTTCTTTTGTTAATATACATTGCTAAGTGCCTTCATTTTCCTTCTAACATTATGGCAATAGCTTTTTTTGCAACAAAAACACATCCGTGGGACTTTTCAGTCATGTCACAAACAGCGGCTCTTAACTGCTTCCTTGGGCATGGTAAAATTTACAAATCCCTTTAACTATAGAACAGTACGCATTGTGTGTTGGAAAGGTAACAGCTGATCTGCTACACGCTCTGCATATCTATGGGTAAGAACTGTACTTATTGTCATTACAAGTAAAAGAAAAAGTTGAGTCATTTAATTGGTACCTCAAAGGGCACGGCTATGGAATAACGCACTACAAGGACATGTAACATCAACATTTTTGACTATGAGAAAAGGTTCTCATTATAAAGCAATGACTTGACTTTCTCATCTAGGTATAAAGACCCAGACGTTATGGTGATATCACTAGTCTGTAAGTCACTAATTTTTTAGAAGCAGGACCTCTATTCCGCAATCCTTTTGACTGCAAGAAGTGTGGGCATTGATAAAATCTTGACTTTTCCTCCCTTCTGCTTTCAAGCATAATGTATTGTAAAGAGATTAGGGCTTACAGAACCTCTTTTCCTGAACTTTTGAAGTCTTGGAACCAATTCAGGATCATCAAAACACAATTTTACCTGGGGTTTTATAACCTGTGTACTGTGGGTTATAAAACTAAACTTACTGTTGAGATTACACTTTCATGCTAAAATCCTTTTCTTGGCTACTTAGAAGTTTCTTAAGAAGTTGTCCTCAGGCTGAAGATCCTCATGCTTGCTCTGAAGCCATAGGAAAACCTTTCTGGAACTTTGAAGAAAATCCACTTAATTATATTAAATATTTTATTTGATTTTCAGAACTCCGAACTTGGAAATAAACCAACAAAACAAATGACTTCTTCATGCTAAGCCATGAAGTCAGTCTTCGTTTATTATCAATATCTCAAAGGATTTTCTACTGAAACGTGATCCACATGTTTGTTATGTTATTCTAAGAGTAGTGAGGTGGTTGTTTTTTGTTTGGAAACTTATCTCCGAATTAAGGTATAAAAAAACATTTTCAAACACTAACGAAACTTGTTATTAGGATTATAGTATTTTACTCAGTAATATCTAGTTATTTTCTGAATGAGTTTAGTATTATATTTAACTAATGAGGTATAGCAGGGTTGCAGCACTATAGGTTTTCCAATGTCTCTTTTCCTTCATCACTGAGCTCAAGTTTTTACCTAGGATGATTATGACCGAGAATACTTACTTTCTGGATCCATACCTACAGGAAATATTGAATTTTCTTGTTGAATCCATGGGTTGTCAATAAGTAAAAAAAATCATGAGGAAACTCTTAAAAAAAAATCTAGTCCCATACGTACTTGACATTCAGCAGCAGCATTACAAGCACATATAAATAACTTCACTGAAAATTCACCCTAAAACCTTCTCTTCCCCATATAGCCCTCCCGGACTCTTATTTCTCACAACCTGCTCTGTGTCCATTCAGAGCATCACCCTGATTTCTGTTACCATTTCCCTCATGCAATTCTTTATCAAAAGCTTCTGGCAAGAGCTGTAAATTTTGTCCAAATAACAACTATCCTAGAGGAAACAAAGACATGGTTTATCTCACTCTGCTGGCAATTGTGAGGATCTATTTTGACAGAAAATATTTTAAAGCTGCACAGGCCATCCAAGGCTTTGAATATAGGTGTGAAAACACAAAACCAATAGTTATTGAACTTATTTAAAATAGCAAAAGGTGCATTTCATTACAGAAACCACCTGGAATTTCAGGAAAAGACACAAACTATACTGATGTGACAAGATTTTTTCATTCAAGTAAAGCCACAAAACACTATGCCTACAGGTATTACTTCCATCTAGTAAATGCTAAGAAAAAGGATATTTTATGTTTGTAAATAGACATACAAGTGAAATTGCTGAAAAAACAGGTGGTATAGAGATGAGTGTCACAGGTAATTAAACTTCTGGAAAAAAGAATGGCATATAGGAAGAGACCAAAGAACCTCATTTAACAGCCTAAAGTTTGGGAGTTTTTGGATCAAAATTTGCAAGTATCTACGTGGAGAACAGATTTATTATAAGAAAGGTCCTTCTTAACAAAGGTGCAGATAAGATGTGGAACAAACTGTAAGGGCTAAAAAGTATGAAATACCCATCTTTAGATTACAGATAAAGAAATAAACTTTAGTACTGAGGGGAATTCACTGTTTAAGTTACTCAGTGTAATTGATTATGGATTCTATATCAGTGAAAGGTTTTAATCAAAACTTGGGATGGAGAAGTTTTGATCTTCCTAAATAATAAACACACTAGGGTATTGTAAATATATGTACCATGGGAAATGGATGTGGGTGCCACTATGAACACTCAAACACAGTTTGTTGCAAAGTTCCCAGCATACACCTCTGCCACAAGGACTTTGAAAAGCCAATAGAACCAGCATCACTGACCAGGAAGTTTTAGGCAGTAAGGATTGTTTTGACATTCTTGCACTACCAACTAAACAGCTGCAGCCTTGGCACTGTAGTAGAAGCAGTAGATATACCTATGATGGGTGCATCATCATAACCACTACACTTGTTAGAATCTAGCTAATAGGATACAGGAAAAAAACCAGGATAGAGTAACACTATGACCCACACATTGCCTAAGCTAAAGCAACACAGACATTCCTGTACAACTCTAGCATACCTATACTAGTATTTGGAGATGATGATTTTTGCATTTGCATACTTTGTTCTGGATTAGTAAACTTTGTTACTCAAGGGTCTATATCTGAAATTTTGCCTTATATATCTCAACTGCACAATCTCTTAAAATCAAAGCTGCTATGACTTTTGTTCAAAATCATGGGATTTCTTGATTGCAATTTCTTCTTTTACATCAGTTCAAAACTCCATCATTAACCATGCCATTCTGTCCTCAAGCCTTTGACATGACTTTTCCTTGTGCATCTTTTGCTTATTTTTTGAGCATGTCTGAATGCTTTCTTATTTCTGACTCATTATTTTCTTATACATGCTCTTTTCAGTCTCCTCAGAAGTACTTACTGCCTATACTGAACTTTTTGGCTTAAATAGTTCTATCCCCTCTCTGTCCTGAATGCTGGAAATGGCTCAGTCATGGGCAACAAATTCCCTTTCTCTATAGTAATATAAGCTGTTTGTTTTATTTCCTGCTTTGTCACGAGTTTGGAATGCCAGCATAGCTTCTTGTATTTCATCCTTTCTTTTATTCCCTACTGTTCCCCTTATTGCTCTTAAATTTCATGCTCTAAGACAGGTTAATTGATTAAACTCTTCCTTCTTACAGTGAAACCTAAGATATACATGTAAAAGTAGTTCTTAATATTCACTGATTGAAATATAACCATGCTAATACATCACAGAACAAAGGCCAAGTTGCTAAACATTTTACATAGTAGTAAAATGTTAACCTATCTTGAGTAGCAAAAATTAATCCAAACATACAGCTTCTAGAGTATAGATTGAAGTCCCCTTTTTAAAGAAACATCAGGAAAAGCATCAGTTATGGTTAGGGCTTGTTGCCAGAGACAAATAAAACACTTTATAAAATAGGATATGAGAGTAAAAATAAAGAATGGGGTAGCTAGGTGGGGTTGTCTAGAAAATATCACCTTTGAATAACTAACATGCTAAGTATCTCATTCTCCCTGTTTTCAAAAGCACATATTCCCTTCAGATCCCCACAGCTGGCAACTGGAATTAGGAAAGATATATGCATTATGCAACACATTGAGGACCTGCACATGAAATGAAGAAATGAAGAAATTAATGGATGGAAGCTACTCTGAATGTTAAAAACACAAGTCTTGAAGTCAATACAGTAATAAAAGAGCCTTGCTCTGGATTCATCTTGAAAACTTATCCGGTGCCCTTACTACATCTGAAATGGGTTGAAAGATGAGGAAGCTAGTAGAAGTCAGCTGGAGCATTAGTTGTATTTCTACCTGATATATCCTAACCAAAGGATATCCTGTTAGTCCAAAGAGATAGGTTTGCTCAAATTAATCTTTGGCCCTTTTAGCTCTAACTGTGTATCTTACTACAGACCGTCCTACCTGCTCTAACAAATCCTTCCTGCAGTTGCTAGAAAGAACAGTCAATGGCAGGAGAAAGGGTAGTCTCATAAGTGATGCCCTGCTGACACGTGAATAGAGAGAGTCAAATCATATGAGTATCAGAAGGACAGACAGTTACCATTTTCCTTTATCAACCTCTCTCAAAGGTTAATACCACTTGATGAACTTCCTGCTTCCAATCACAATCCATTTTTTGGGGTAAGAGATCACTTTCTTCCACATTGCCAAAAAACTAATAGGTTGGTCGGTGCAAAATGCTAGTAATAAATTTAATCTGAAAAGTGAAGAGGCTTTCATATTTGCTGCCTAGTGAAAAGAAATATAAAAACCCCCAAACTTAAAAGAAACTGAAGGTAGGTAAACTACACACCTGCCAGTATTGATTTCTAGCTGCTAAACAGAGTGGGCTGAGCAGTCATTCAACTGGGAATTTTACACTGTGTCATCACACAGATGCTATGGATTCATCCTGACAATTTGAGAGCAATGCATCTGATAACAACTAGTTTTACTTCTCTCATTGTTGAGGGAGTAATTAAGGAAGGCTTGTATCTGTCTCAGGAGCTTCCACTTACTTTCATCTCTTCCCTGATGAAAGAGATGACATGTCTGTAAATAAAAATCATGTCTATCAGAAGTGTTTAAGTTCAAAGTAAAAGGACATTCAGGTTCCAGAGGGCCCCTTTCACTAACAGGTTTACACATTCACTCCCTCCAAAGCAGTCCTTCCTACGGAAGAGTTAGGGGATGATTTCCAGACCACATGTTGTATGGCATCTTAGTGTACTAAGGTTACAAACTCAAACTGGTTAGGAGGAGCTAAACCCATAATTTATGTAATCAGTTAATTGAAATGGTACCCAGAGCTTTTGATTGTATTATTAACAAGTTTTAAACTACAGACTGCTATGTGATTGGATTGTATGTGATAGTAGACATAAATGGATACTAGAGTTTGTAGGAGTCATTTTATTTTGGGAAAACGTACCACATGAATCACATAGCACAGTAGCGTGATCAGTCTGGGGAAGTGAGTCCCTAGCTAAGCAGGTGTTATTCACTAGAAAAATATTTTTAAAAAATTACTCAGTGATTAAAAAGGGAGTAATTGGACTTCGTCTCTTTTACAGAGGCCATAAATAAGCATGGTTAAAAGTTAATCATCTTTAAAAAAAAATTCAGCTAACTGGAAAATACTGGGAAATTACTAGGAATATATTTTTCTGCAATAAGAAAATCAGATATTTCTCATGAAAATAATTAATAGAGTATACAAAGAAAAGATATGTTAAAGAATTACCACAAAAAAAGCGAAGTGGCCAAAATACATTTTCATTTGTAGAAAAACCTACAACATTTTTTTTTTCCCCCAATAAGTAAAAACACATAATACAGTCATTTGTTAGTGAATGACGACCTATAGGAGATCAGGTAACAGAACTGGCTTTATGTTTACAGTCCCAAAGCTAGAGATGCATTTAAGTTGACATGGAGATTCTGCAGCAATTTACCACTCACTTTTTTTTTTTAAATTTATTTTTTAATCTTATACTCTCCTGGGAAGGAAAAAAAAAGAACTATCATTACCCACAAGTTGCTAACTTTATATAGCATTTGCTTATTACGTACATTACAGAGAGATGCATGAACAAAGAAAATTATCCTTCAACCTTTTTGGTGTTGCTGAGATGTAGAAGCTTAGCAATGTAAGAATAAAGGAAAGGGACAAATGAATAGAAAATGATTACTCAAGATAATGCTACTAGTCTCACAGATTCTGGCATGCTTGTTTACCAGGATATTTATTAGCGGGAAGAAATTTTGCAAACAAGACTGTATTGCCAAAGAAGCCATCAGATAAGGAAGTTCCTCCCCTTTAAGCCACCCTGGATTCCTGGGTTTCATCAGAAACCTACTAAGGGCAGGTGTTGAGGGCCCAGCATTCAGGGCCTTCAGCATCTGCTGTAGGCAAGTTCTCTATTGCCAAATTGTTTAATTTCATCCATGTTTCCATGTTAACGATGCAGCCTGCAGATCACAGGCAGGTTCTGCAACTGCTTCCTCCTACAGCTGACTTTGTAAGCCTCAGAGCTGGATCCATATTGCCTGAAGGCAGAGATGGCTTTGGGATGAAAGCAATCTTGAAAATGTAGACATTGATTATTTAACTCCTTTAATAACCTGTCTTCTTCAGGGACAGGTACACAAGAGGCTCAAAAAGTTACAAAGCAGCAGTTATTTCTGTGCCTCACCTTTTCTATAAGGCAATTTTATTTCATTTCAGTGTTAATCTAGAAACCAGAAGATGAAACTGGCGTAGATCCCAGTGGACTACCAATAATGATTGGCTAATGTAAGTAAAAAAGCCAAAGTAAAGAGTTCACCAATGACATAGCATTACCAAAAAGTTTCATCCTGAAAGACTCAGTTCACTTTGCCTCAAAGACACATACACCTCCAAGGTGAAGAGATGGACTAACTAGATCAGGCTGCAGCAGGGACTCGGAAGAAATAAATGCAAAGAGTTCAAGCTTTTTTTTCCATGCTTTCATTGCAGATAATCGGACTTGTAGTTTTAGTTATTGTCAATATACTCATGATGTTTACTAGGAATTACGAACATCTGTTGCCCACGCAGGGAAGAAAGGCCTGAGACGGAAATTAAAACTAAAATGAGCAGATGAAACACTAGGACACAGAGGTAGCCCACAGCTTTAATTTCAAATAAAATCTCTCAACTTGAAGGGCTTGAATTAGAATTAAACTAATCTATGACTTTCTTAACACTCCTTGATTAGAACCAAGGATTACTGCCTTCTAAGTGTTATTTCTTAACTAGCTTAATGTCAGCTAAAAGAAAAATACAAGAATAAAAGCTGATCAGTCTGTAAGAAGAAACCCAGACACGTATACATTTTTCATGACGGAAGTTGGATACAGAAGCTATGAAAGAATATTGACACTTTTTCTTCATTACCAGAAGCAAACAGCTAGTTGTATACTCTGACAGTGCAGTGATGCGCACTTAAAAAAAAAAAAAAAAAGAATAGAGCATTTCAAGTATGGCGATTAATTGTGAAATATATCAGTAGGAACACTCTTTGTTCCTTGAACTAAAGTTGAAGAAATAAACGAGCCAAATTTTTTCTTCTTAGGCTTGTTACTCTGGGTTTTGTCTACCTTAAATATGTTCATTAACTCAGTTCATGAACTTGTACAATATTTACAAAAGCACAAACAAAACATTGTTATATATTCCTTATGAAGATCACTAGTACCTCCTGAAAGTGAGCTACAGTGCCACACTGTAAACTGTCAGAGCTCCCTCGATCTCAGGTGCATTGCAGATTTACACAGATGATCTTCACTCCCTAAAAGAAAGTCTAGCTTCATGTTTCTTAGGGACCAAACAGTCTGTATGCTTTTCTGAGACATATTTCTGGAACGAAAAAATACTGGGTTGGATATTAGTTCTCTTACTGCTGATGTAAATCTAGATTAAATTCACTGTCGACCACCATAGTAAAATGTTTCTTCCACATTTTTTCCTCTCTCCCCTCATTACCAAATCAAGCAAGCAGGGGTCATTGAGCAGGTTCAATTGCTTGTTTTGAGTGCTGTGCATGCTAGCAATTTTTTTTCCTCTCCTGTCTTCAGTGTGCAAGCCTGTTTCCACATTTATGATGGGAAAATATACAATCTGTCTGAATTAGGGAGCTAGAAATAACACAGTTCTTGGAAAATGAAGGGTAGCCTGCGTAGTGTCTTATAAAGAAGTCCAAACACTAACTTTTTTTTTCCCCTTGACATCATAAAAGAAAAAAACAAACCCCCAAATTTCCAACAGTAACCCCAGTATCCTTTTCAAAGTGGCAATTACACGGTCAGGAGAAAGTTAATAAAGACTCCTGAAAGCCTAATGGACAAAGAGACTGTAAAACAGAAACAGAAATGCTGCTGATAGGTTTCATCTGCTACAAATTACTATCCAACCTTGTGATACTATTGATTTGCTTGCACTACATCAAATTTTAATCACCATAAACCATTGCCTAACAGTTCTTCCACTAGCCAAGTGTTCTTAGAAGATAACTTTGATTGTTTTGGGTGTCTCCAGAAATCTTTACGTTTGTATGAGATGAAATTGATAGATACAGGTAGGCTCCACAAAATTCTTCATAGAAATTAATTCATGCAAAATTGGTAAGGCACTGCCTTTTCAAAAGATTATTTTTAGCTGTTTCAAATTTGGTGCTGCATCAGTACATGCTAAAGAACAAAAATTCCCTTCATTTTAATTTTGGTGGAATCAGTTTCAAGGAAGAATAATGCAACTGGATTTAACTCTTGTAAATGTTCACTGATCATGAAATGGTGAAGTCCTTCCACAAAAATATTAAAAAAAAATCCCCAAACAAATTATTAGTAGAACTCTCTTGGACTTTTCTTCATCCTTGTGAGGATGGAAAGCCTGATCCAATCCATTAAACTAGAAGGCCCTATAATCTGAATTTTCACAGTTCTTAATTATACTTCAAACATGTTGATGTTTCCTATTGAAAGCAACTCAACGGCTTGCTAGCATGGCTCTTAAGAGTTTCCTGGATGCTGAATTTCACCTCCCACAAAAACTGGTTGGATTTAATAATTTAAATTTGCAAGAAACAGTCCAGAAGCCTAACAGTTAAACCAAGGAAGCTTTACTAAGCAGAATAATAAAAATTAATTAATTAGCTGCCATATAGTGCTTTGATAGATGCATTGAATAAATCTGAGCTGATTTAACAGTCAAGTGCCTTTGTGTGGTAGGTATTAGAATTATCTATCATTAACCTTATGCTACAAATGAAGGTGCCTGGATACAGAAGTTAAATGACTTCCCAAGGTCACATTTGAAGCCAGCAATATAACTCAGGCATTTACTGACTTTCAATCATTAGAGATAAATTAAAAAAAAAAACAAAAACATTAAAGGGATTCATGAGGTAAAGATCATGACCTGGAAAGGCACCATCACTTCTCTAACTTCAGTTTCAGAAGGCAGAAAAGTTGGAAGATGACTGCTGAAATATGATTTTAAGAAAAGGAGTTAGCCATCCAAGCCTGGAATGGTACCATCTAAATTACGTTTTATTTTATTATTATTTTTTACCCAAAGTATCTGTATGACAATTTGAGTCATTTTGGATGATTCACATCATAGTTAAGCTGGGTCTCATTCTTGTGGTGCTCCGCCTTCTTGGACTTTGGAGGGAGCCTGAGATAAGAAGGCTTCTAAACATAGGTATCACAGATAAAGGGCTTCAAGTTTCATGGGATGACACCTTACTCTGGGTTTCCAACATAACCCATAGACAAAACTGGTTGTCAGTGAATGTCTAGAAAAATGAGATTCATCTTTATGGTTATTCTCAAACGAGGCATATCATAGCAAGTCGAGTGAAAAGCAAAAGACAAAATGTTATGATAAGAGGCGGGGAAGGGAAAACACAAATAATGAAAGCAGCTCTTAAGAGAAGATTTAAGTATTCTGCAATGTGGGCTATAAAAGAAAGTTAACTTCCATAAGCTTCATTCTTACAGCATGTATTTTTGAAAATGTATTGACTATGTAAAGAAAATTTTGCCATTGGTACTCAAATATCAAGAAATGCATTTTCTTTTCCCAGAATGGCAACACGTAGCTTTTACATAAAGAAGTATTAAAACATGGGTTATTTTTCCTGACCTTTTGATAGACTTTCTATTGAGCTTGGTAAGACATCCAAGAAATTCAGATTCCGATTTTAAAATTAATGATTAATATTGTAGAGTTTTCACAGTATTGGATTTGCAGTGCCAAATTCTTTAACATAAGCAAGTGCAACTCCACATACTTCAGTGGAACTGTGTTTGCATATATTACCAAGAAATTCTGGCCCTGTGCCTGGGAAAGGATCTTGCATTCCATAGTCACTTGATTATGTCTCATCTTTAAACCACATTTTACTATTTGAAAAATACTTGACCCACAAAACCATAGAAGCCCATCTGCTAAGATACCATTGTGCATCGTTAAGTGATGAAACTATTTTAAGTGCAAAATCTAGTGTACAAGGGATGTAAATCTATTTCAAATATTTATTTTTTTTGTGCAGTCTGATGATCCTGAAACTTGGGTTTCAAAATTCTACTTGCACTAGAAATTAATTTCTTCAAGATATTTTATTACCCAAAACAGAAAGAATCTTTACAAATAGAACACTAAGATCTATCTAAAAGAACCCATCCTTGGAAAAGAGTAAGGATGGACCCACAGGCTAGTACCAGATGTCAGAGATATACAAAAATCAGTTAAGGATCTGCTTGTAATAGTTGGGGACAACCTAAATGGAATAAAATATTATGGCCAAGACATCTATTGTTACTATCATCATTGTTTTATTGGTGGGGTACCTAAAGGTGACAACATAATGTTCAAAATCAGTAACCAAACTCTAGTTTAGTGTAAAGTACAAGTCCAACATAATGTTAGGCTTGTAAAACCAAAGCTAGATAACTATAATCACTCTCTTGTTGGGTTTCTTCCAGTTGAAGGTTGCTTTGGTTTTTTTGTTTGTTGGTTTGGGGTTTTTTGGGGGGGGCAGGAGGGGAGGAGGTTTAACTATAACATTTAAAAGATATTTTTCCTCCTTTTATGTCACTACCTCTTATTATCTTTTTAAAAAGATCTACTTAGTTATTTTTAACTTTTTAATAATGCTATTAGACCCATAATTGCAACACTTTGTTGCAAATCTGTGGAGGAGGGGACTGCATTAATACTAACCACATATGTTCATTGATATTATGTATAAGGCTACAACTCTGACTGCCACTACAATATAACTATGACTATTGTGGAGGGGTTTTCCATTTGTTTGTTTTTTCTCTCTTTATATACCTACTGGCTATTTCCTTTTTCATTGCCACAGCTCTAGTCACCAGGCAGCAGTAACAAATCTTTGCATAATTCAGAGGAGTCAGGACTGAAAGCTGGCGACAGTCCTGTGCTCCTCTTGCAGATAACAGTAATAAACCTTAGTGTATTCAGCATTGTACAGAATCCAGCCAGAGCTTGTAAACCCCAGGACCTATCTTCAGGTGCCTACAAGTTAAGTACTATAGCAAACACCTGACTCCCAGACCCTGAATGAGGTACCTTGACTCCCTGTTTCGTACATGGGAAGAGTGAGATGCTCCAGAACAGCACCTTACTCCCACTAAGAGTACCCCCACACACACATTTTGTCAGGGAACCGTCTAGCTTTAGTCAGTAGTAACCAAGGAACCCTTACTCCTTGCTTCAGCTCAGGTACTAGAGAATTAGGATGATGCCTGTTTTAAGAACAGAAGTCATTCAAAGGTGTAATTCAATACCCATCAAATCTGTAGTTCACTAATAGCATTTTCCTCTGCTGAAGAACACATGGCATGGCTAGAGAGAAAAGACTCAGTCGCTGAGGTGAGCAGCTCCAGTGCCGGCAGGATTGGCAGCGGAGTGCTCTAGCACAGTGCACAGGGGGGGTTCCCAAACCAGAGTGACCTCAGGGGGAGCTGAGAGAGCCACCAGGAGCCCACAGCTCACGTGACAGCGGCTGATGACACCTAGGCAGCATCAGGAGCAATGGTGCCCAAGCACCCCACACATGTATAAAAGCCCTTAGGGAGCACTAGCAACCAGGGGCACCTCCAACAGGGCGGGCAAACAGGGCGTGATGCTACAGGCTTGGGGAAGAGTGGCTGGAAAGCTGCCTGGCGGAAAAGGACCTGGGGGTGCTGGTTGACAGCCGGCTGAACATGAGCTGGCAGTGTGCCCAGGCGGCTAAGAAGGCCAAGGGCATCCTGGCCTGTATCAGAAATAGTGTGGC
>NW_008825538.1:1488801-1499151 GCF_000699105.1 Pygoscelis adeliae | reverse complement strand
AACATTGGAACAGGCTGCCCAGGGAAGTGGTGGAGTCACCGTCCCTGGAGGTATTTAAAAGACGTGTAGATGAGGTGCTTAGGGACATGGTTTAGTGGTGGACTTGGCAGTGCTAGGTTAACGGTTGGACTTGATGATCTTAAAGGTCCTTTCCAACCTAAACAATTCTATTATTCTATGTTGCAAAGGGGCTACATATTCTTGAAAATAATGCCAGTACAGAGAAGTCAATAATGCCACATAATAATATCAAGCAAATCACCGAGTTCTATTTGTCTTCAAGAAATACAAGAATTTTTCATAGTATTTGATCTGTTAATGGGCAAAGTGAGATGAACATTACCGTTATTTTAATAAAAGCCCATTCAATGAACATCCAGGTTTCAATCATTAAGTTTTATACTCCTCATGGTAGAATAGAGCTATTTCAATATCATCCCTGAAGACTTGAAATTATCATTTGACTTTACACAATAGGTCTCTTCAGAAAGAGAAGATACTATGTATATACATTTGTAATACAGACCTTTCAAGAGTAAATATGGTCTTAAGGCTACGCCTTCTCTCTGTGTCCTTTTCCCTATTTTAGTTCAGCATGACAAGCTCTTAAGTCTAGAGCAGCCTTTGACCAGTACCAGCCATAGTATTGTGAAACACCTATTTGGCTTTTTACTTAATGGAAATTAAGATCTATCATACTGCTAGTAAACCTGAAATGAAATTTACTTCTTGTTGCTCATGACTTGTGACAAGATACTGGAAATATCATTTTTAACATGCTCAATTTCTTTAATGAACTACTAAAGTACAGTACATGCTCCTCTCTGCCAAACATCCAGACATTTGCTGTGCAATCACCGGGATAAAGTTGACCAAAACTCCTGAAACTTCTATTACAGAAATGCTACCTCTAACATTTCAGCTAGTACATAACTTTTCTTGCCTCCCCTAGAGAGGCAAGGTGGAAATCTAGCTGTGTCAATAAGGTCACTTACCTCAACTAACTTGTTGGCGTGTTCACGGAAGACCTGAGCATACTCCTTCACTTCTTTCTCATTACCACTTTTTGCGGCCTCAATGAGAACCAGTAATGGGACATTGGTCTCCAGGAATGAATCCGATATATGATCCATTACTGCCTTCCGTAGCTGTGACAAAAGAAAGCAGACCAGTAAATAAAAGGAGAATTATCAATATACGTTCCCACTGTATCCATTGGCTACTTATATTTAAACATTGATGTGTCACATCTCACAGCATTGTGTGGGAGTTTGGGCTTTTTTCTTTCTTTCTTCATTCCACGTTATATATTTGCAGCAAGCATACACATATCAAACACTTAAGGGCCTAGCTCTGCAAAACCCTCCTGAGATTCATCATTCATCACACATCTAATCCTACTGGACTGAATGGATCTATATAGGACGATGGTGATTACGCACATAATACATTGCAAATTGATGAGAATTGAAAGCTGCACAATACTTTAAAAAACAGTTCAGCTCACTTAAAAGCCAAATATGGATTAAGGAGCTTAACTTCAAGCAACCATTAAAAATATTACCCTGAATATTTCTAAGCCATCTCTAATTCCTGCACTGAATAGTATTCTATGCAATGAATACTTCATTTAGCACATGCCTTGTCGTTTGTATTCTCTTTCAAATACCTCCAACAGGTATAAACAGAAAACCTTTCTAAGCATTTTCCAGGAGGATTAGAAAACATACTAGATTTTATTCCAAAGAAAAAAAAACAAAACACACACCCCCCTGCAAGTTACCAAAGATTAAACACCTTGTTATTTCATAAAAACATCTGTTTGAAACAATATTACTGTAAGAATGATGACACTAACTTCTTCTCTACCTTGCTAATAACCACTAATTAATGTCAAACTTCACTAAACTTTGAAAGACAGCCAGAAAGATGACTGAAATCTTAAGTAATTCTTCCTGGAAGCTTAATTGCTCTATAAGAGTATGGATCATAAACATTTTTAGCATGTTTTCTCCAGCTTTTTGGGTTTTAAGAATGAAAAACTGTGGACTCAAACACAAGCTGGGAGCTATTCAGCCTGGAGTTCTGCCTAGCCATTAGACTCCTTAAGTCATGCATTTTTAGTTAGATGAAACATCAGGAAAAGTAATTTTCTCTATTTTGCAGTCCAGACAAGATAGCTCTAGCTAGACAAGGTGTCATCAAAACACCCAATCATACTGAAAGCTGGTATATTGTTAGACACTAAGTACATGATCCAAGATGCATTTCCTGTTTGACAGCAGCAATTGTCAGCTCTATTTGAATAAGGAGCAAGCAAACTTTGAATATTTCCATTCAATCCCTGAGTGGTGCAGTAAAAACAAGCAAAGCAAAATAGCATATATGGGTTTGCATAAGGCATTCCTTTTATTTCTATTACAACTAAAGCAGCCAATGTATTAAGAACAGCAATTCTTAATTCCCTTAAAAATTAATTCTACTCAGGTTCTACCTGGAAAGTATTTTTCCAATCCCAAAATGATTAAAGGCACTCAGAATAGCTAACACAGTAATACATACAAACAGAGGGGGAAAAAAAGACAAAAAAAAAAAACAACAAACAAACAGAGAAGAAGAATATATCAGAAACCTGCCAACAGTTAGGAACCTGTGTGTGGTTGCTACTACCTATCACATTGTCACCTTGTACTCTTTCTTCTTTTCTCTCATCAATCTGCTGATATCCACTTGCTGACTCTTATTTTATTCCTGTACTGAAAGCTCTTTCAGACCGTCCTTTAGGCCTGTTTGCACAGCATCTTATACAATGAGATCCTTATCCATGAACAGTTGTCATAGGTAGCATTCTCAATACAAAGATAAACACTAATATTGCTCCAAATATATCAAAGCATTGCAAACAAAGAAAAAATACACTAAGATGTTAAGTGTCAGAGAATAGTGCGCCAGCATAGCACTCTGCATTATATGCCTGATGATTTCCAATCACTATGTATATCAATCCTTCCCTAATAAATGAAGGGTTTCATCTATAGCCAGCATTAAGGGAGAAATACTGCCAGAGAGGGTTCATCTCACATTTGCTTAATCACCCTCTGCAGATGTCCATCTCCCAACACTTGCTGAGAAGCTCCGCTCCCAAGTTAGATGTCTCACTTCAGTACCTACAGCTAGACTTTTTGAAGTCCATTGGACCGAAATATGCCAAACTGTGGTGTTTCCAAAAGAACACACAAAGGCTTTCAAAATCCCATGTGGTTTCCATCTCATTCTCAGGGAAAATCCTTAAAAAAAAAATCCACTTGCTCAAGTTCAATGCCTACCGTCCACTGCACTGGAAAAACTACTTTAAATGTTAAATGAACACTGACAGTTTTCTGTTTATATCGTTCCATAAGGAGGTATCTGTTTCAAAGTGTTGTGTTAAATGAACAAGCAATTCAATTTTTAATCAAGGTCAATGCAGTGTTATAGATCCGATTATAACAACACGCCCCATGGAACTAAGAAAAGTCTCAGGACGTTTAAGTATGCAGCTTATTTTCATCAGTATTAAATACCTTCAGTCTACAACCATGTACTAGAAATCCATAAAAAACGACAGTAAGAGCATCAGCTAACCAGCAATTTGGGGTTTACCATTGTAAATATACAGTAGAGTTATATCTGAAGAAAAATGAAAGAATAAAATGGATATCTTGTTTCTAATGGTAACTGTATGTTGCCTTCTGCAGTTCAGAGTTGCAGCAGCTGAAAAAAATCCGAGTTCTGACTGTCACAGGTTTGATAACTATAAAATTAACAAATTCTATTTTCCCATGCTGTGTTAATCATGGATGTCAGTAGCATATTTCTGACCCCTCATGTAAACACGCATTATAATTTCTTTAGAAATTGGTTATCTGAGTTTTAGGATGCCCTTGCATTGAAGTTGAAAGGTATAGTTAACGGTTTTTATGTATGCAGGAGACCACAAATTTTGCCATCCATCACCACAGGCTATAAAGAGTGACTTGACAAAATCATTTGTTAAATGTGACAGGAGTATGAACATAAGACACTCATCCAATAGCCGAAATGTGTATGTGACAAGGTAATATTAATTGCACAACACAAGACATCTAAAAGTCTTAGCTCAGCATTACCAGTCTATTTCATCCAATTAGGGCTTTTCATCAAGGTAAATAACTACTGGAAAACTAATCTTGTATGTTCCTCTGCATACTGCAACAAAGTCCAGCCAAAGTGATGGCTTATGCATCCAGAGATTTTACTGTTTCATACAACCAGCATCAGTTCAGAAGGGAACGGGAGAAGTCTGTGACTTGAATTTAAATGGTCATAAAACATGTGGTGAAAACACATCAAGTTTTATTCTGAAAACAGCATAAGATCTTGTGCTTGTACATACATTAACAAATGTCATTGCAATGCCTTAATTTACCCTGTATTCTGATGTAAATATTATGACACAAACTATTACTCATAAGACAATGCTTTAGTCGTGTTCCCCCCCCTCCGAATTTTTAAGTTAGAGATGACTTCAAAGTGTGGGTAGTTTCCACTACATGAAACTCCATTTGTTAGAGGAGAAAGCACATTAAAAAAAGGTCTTGCTTAATTCATTTTGTCATGGAGAAAACTTTATTAATTAACATATAGCTGAAAGAATAAGAAGTTTGCCAGAGCAGCAGAAAGGTATGAAAGGAAAACATCAAGGCCTGCAAATATTTTTAAAGTATTGAATGGTGTACCACAAGGCAGATTTTATGTCTTTCCAGTTCAGTCAATTTAGTCAGTTTATGGTGCAGAGTCAGTTGCTGTTTTTGATAGCATCATGTTCTACTGTTCTAAGCACTATTTAGGGCTGTTTTATCATTGTCGGTTCACAGCTATAATTGAGCTCAAAGAGGTTAAACTGCCCACTGAAATGATGTTTTCTGTGGCTATATAACAATTTTAGAACCAAAATGTCTTAGTGTTACTTACAGTCTAGTAAAGAATTAAATGTCTAATCCTGACACTGGAAGGTAAAGTCTCAGCAGGAGATTAATGACTCCAACAGATTGCTAAACTTTATAAAGACTGGCAGTATAAAGCTATCTGGAACAAAAGTTTACCAAGGAGCACCTTATTCACCATTTTCTATTTAACACGCACTACAAGCTGAGCCCAACTCCAGTTTGCAGCTGCAGAGCGCTCCCAAACAGGTATTTATTTAATTGAAAGAGATGAAAATAAAGTCTTCTCCACCGCAGTTAAAGTGTGTCTCCTCCAGTATATCGTGAAATTGAGTTCTGGAGAATAAGACGGTGACCATCAGAAGCTACTGCAGTAGAGTGCTGAAGAGAAAGTCTCAGTTGATTCTGCACGCTACAACCCATGAAGATGTGACCAAAAAATGGTAGATTGGGGGATGTGGACGCTAATGCCAGCAATTATGTCTTGACAGATTAAACAGCAAAAAGATTAACATTTGAAGCATGTATCACACTTGGACACTCAAAATACAGATTTCTGGAATATACTACATAAAAATATTTAAGATTTGAGGCTAAGATAAAAACTCAGGAAGAAATTCTCTTACAAAGACTGATCATACTTCTTCATATATTTTTCAGTGTGTGAGTTTTCTCTCTAAAGAGAAACTTCCCCAGTCAGGGAGAGCCTGGGGATGAATTTACTAATGGAAAGCAACTTGAAGTGACAAGTTTTAACCAGAAATTTGAAAGACAATAAGACACGCAAAACAAGTTCCTCTTAGGTGTAGGTCACTACAAAGGATTCCTCAAAATGGTATATGGCCAGAAGCACAGAAGAACTTAGTTACCAACTACTTAGGTACCTAATCCTCACTGGTTTTGGATTTTTTTTTTTTTTTTTGGGGGGGGGGAGTGTTATCATTTTTTGTGACTTAGAAATTTTATACTGCCTTTTCAACAAATATTTTTTGGCAAGAGTGAGCCTTGGGCTTGCTAACAACATTAGGGCAGTTACATAAAAGCAGAGAAAAATGTATAAGTTTGTATAAGCTTGGGGGACAGATGTCCACATACCCCCCAAATATATGAGTATTATCAGGGCAAGAACTCTGTCCTGTTTCATGTCTGGATAGAATAATAAAATCCTAACGCCAATTGAACTGCTTGGATAGTACCAAATATTTATTATTTCTACCAATAAATAATTATACAGGGCTTTAAAAAGGTAGAGGACAGTACAGAGATTACCGTTGAAAAATGTTGGAAAAACAGGAGGACAGAAATACAGGCAGTGACTGAACAGTCAGTGAAGTCAAAATAATCCAGAAGCGAAAGACAATGATTAACTTTCGCATTCTGTATGACCTGGGAGGGTAGAGCTGTGACAAGGAGAATATGGAAGGATGTTGTAGAACAGGACATAACACGTAGGAACAAAGAAGAAGGGAAAGATTGTAGGAGGTTACCCCAGCAGAGAAGAAAAGGGATAAGACTTTGAAAAATATCCTTGTAAAAACTGAGGAGGACTGTAAAGTATCAAAAATGTCACCAAGACTGCAAGCCTACAGGGTCTGATGCAAGAGAGGAGAGAGGTGTGACAAAGAGGAGGGTAATGAAGAATAAAAATCATGGATTAAACATCCACTGATTAAACAGAGAGCCACAACACTTTGTGTATCTTCATGTACTATCCCAGGCTCTGTTGAAATATTTAAATAAAGTAGGGTGGCTTTGGAGCTTTATGGTTTTTATAAAAACAGGAAATACAAAAAATAACTGGGGACAAAACTGTTCTGAGGAGGTTAAATAGCTATTTGGTCACAAATGGAAAGGAAGTTGTCTAAGAAACCCCTTCATGAAGTTATCCTCACTATGGTAAGCATGCATAGTAATTTCACTTAAAAGCAGTTAGATCCAATAAGCTTTAAAGGGTTAATAGAGTAAGTGCTACATGTATCACACTCGTATTCCCACCTACCCTAGCTGCATGAACAGGCTGGCATACTAAATATTATCATCAGCTTCTCTAAGACCTAAAGATTTAGCTCCAATGAAAGCTGATGACAGCTGTCTTTGGTAGACCTATCTACTGGAGTTCCAGATGATGGCTGAAACAAGATTAAAAATAGATTGGGTTCTGCAAAAGTGGATTTCTTATCATCCTTTCCAAGAGTCACTCAAAGTCACAAACTGATCCTGCCCCATAGACAGAGATGATTGATATCTGATACTATCAATTAACATCCATAGCTTCCAGAAAAGTCCTTACTGCAGTGAGATCAGAGCCTGGGTTTTTTTCTTGGGTTTGTTTTGTTTTGTTGGGGGTTTTGTTGTTTTTATTCTTGTTTTGTTTTCTTCCCCTTTGCAGTAATTTCTATAAAGCAAAAACTGAAAACAAAACTTTTTATATTTCTGGTCGCTTAATAACAGGTAACATTAAAGACCTTTTATAATACTTTAGAAATAGCATTACTGAACAAAATTAATGTCAATTAAGAAGCAAATGTAATGTTGAAATCTCATTTGGAAATTAAATTCTACGTACTTTGTCATTGCTCATAAATCCATTAGGAGGACAGAATGACAGAAGTCTTTGGAAAAGGACCATGTTTTCTCTACATTTATAGTGCTCCTTACCTCATGCTACTGCATTGTTGATAACGAACATCAAAATTTGAAGCTGTCTTTATGAATCCAAGCTTCTATAAGTTTCTTTACCTGATGTGACTACTGGCCATTCTCTGGTTGACACTGTAGAACAGTGAGAGCTTCTTTATGTAAAACTATCATCGATAGAAATTTCTTGGAGTAGGTTTTTGTTCGTTTTTTTTGTTTGTTTGTTTTATTTTGGTTTTTTTGAGTAGCAAAATTATACGCTTCTGTTGAACTTCTTCTACATTTACAGTGTCTCTTATTAAAGAGTTTTAAAAACTCCATACTTCTTTCTCTGCAGTGATTACAGAACTAGGCATCTTCTAGCCTAAGATTCATTATTTGAGGAATAATGACAAACTATGTTCAGTAATCTACTTTAACGCAATATAGCTGTCACTGAGTTTTGCCTCATAATTCCTCACAAGCCACTTCGAAAGGCCAACCCTCTGTGCTCACAACTTCAGTCAGTTAAAAAAAAAAAAATCAAGTCTCTATTTCAAAAAGCAAAAGCAGCTATAGCTGCTACACTCTTTGGATTTTGCCAGACAAAAATAATCCATCATTACTTTTATGTTGCAGATCAAACTTTCCTTCATTTGATGAAAATGTTACACACTGTAGCCTTACACAAAATTACCTGATATGGGTATAGTTTCCTGAAATATGGCACCATATGTGCATCAGTAAACATTATGTGTAGAGTAAATTAAACCAAGCCTTATAATTAGGCAGTAAGGAAATTACTGCAGAGCTGAAGAGTAAACCAGCAGTATTAAAACACTCTCCATTTCCTCTGAAGCACTTCAGAGCACCATAAAAACCTCAATGTCACAGTGATAAACATCTAGAAGAAATGCATTTTGAGGGAGACAAAGACACGTGCATTCAAATAAGTTCAAGTCAAAATCACAATTAAGTGCAATTTAAATAACAGTTCATTGCCTCTAACTTTTTAGATCAGATTTTTAGACATTTTTCTAAAACTCCTTTCCAAAAGTAAATACACCAGTTAGTCTATCAAATGGGAGCAGACAAAAAGTGGATACAGTGCCGAACAGCATGCCAGGGACTTACAGTTCTTTCAGTCCAAGCTGGTGAAATTCAGAGTTTGCCTACTTCTGTTGCTTTAAGGAGTGGCTATAAATTCAGTGGAAGCTGAAAGAGCAGAGGACTTTACCAAGTGGAGCATTACTATCTCTGCTTTATAACCCAGTACCACACAAGACTCCTGTGTAATACCTTTGTACAAGCTACCAGAGAGACCCAGTAAAGAAGTACTGATGTACACACAATGCGGTCCACCCACACTGAATGAATACAAGAAATAAACATGTAGTGCTGGCACAGAAATAAATCTGTATTAGCATTTGATAGACCGCTTTCAGAAAGCCAGCTTCCAGATTTCCATAATCAAGAGCACTAGAGTCACTGCAGGTGAAAACATAACCTATTAAGCAACAAGGAAAAGGTGATGAGCTTCTAATGAGCAAGGGCTGATGCCACAGGTGGCCTTAGGTTGAAAGACATTTAGATTGACTTACAGCTGGCTCCCTTTAAAAAAATGACAACATTTTGTCAAGAAGCATTTTCATGCAACAGAATGAAGCAATATCACCAATCACACCTCACTTTCCCTTGGGAACAACCAACACCTCATCTTCGGTAATATAGCATAACCGTAGCAAGACTCCTGTGGATCATCTGTTTAAGTACAACATTGCTTCAGCTTTGCAATATAAATCTTTAGTAAACATTCACACAAGACTAAATTTTGAAGTTACAACCTTCTTGGATATTGTGTTACTACTTAACGCTTGCATGCAGTTTTGCATCTTCAAAGCACTGTATCAACTCTGTTACAAATTCTCACAGTGTACGTGAGCTAGGTAAGGTCCATGACCCCCTCTGTATTTTTAGTTCTCCTTAAATTATACAGATCTTGAATTAAAAAAAGCCACCTTCAGGATTTATAACCTTAACCAGCGCCCTCTTGTCTGCAACAAAGGGCACATCAGAACCTGCTTTTATGGTAATGAGAAGCAGAGCTCGCTTCCCTAGCCCTCCTAGAAATGCACCTATTGCTGCAGCGTTGACTGGCTCTACAGCTTGAAAGTAAAAGGACTATTGACAGAAACCTACCTTTAGCCTCCTGTCTTTTGGGTGCATAAATTAGGAAGCAGGTTGCTCATGACTCCCTACAGACAAAGAAAGTTGAGCTTTTCCAAAATACATCCTTAAAACCCCAAACCACCCTCTGAAACTGAACTCTCTATTGACTGTATAAAATATTGTAGGAAAACCAGCTTCTTTATATGAACACCCAATTTCCATACTTGACATCAGCTGGTGTGAATTCTCAGGGCTCTCTTTTTTCTCTTCCCCCCGCCCCCTCAATACAAGTATTTCTTTGGGTATGCTGTTCAGCTTCTCAAAGGAGCAGAAAGGAATTGGTTTTCTAATATCTATTAAGTTTCATTAGAATCGGGTTCACTGTTTGCGTCTGAAGATCTTAGTTTTGTTTTGCTTTCTGAGCACTCATACTTCCCTTGGGCTTGTATCTTAATGTACAGGTGCTGTGTACCTCTTAAAGCTGGTGCAACGCAGCATACCTAAGTTGAGGCACCTTCACCTTCAGAAGCAACTTTACTTTTCTGTGTTTCAGATTATTCTTCTGAAACTGGACAGTAACTCTTGCTTGTCTTCATAGAGC
>NW_008825538.1:1469922-1488768 GCF_000699105.1 Pygoscelis adeliae | reverse complement strand
TTTGAAGAAAACAAAAAGATTAAGTCAGTAAATCATGATTCAGGGCAGCAAGATTTATTTTCTAGGTGCCGCTGGCCCTCCCTACAGCATTTGACAAGTCATCTGGTCTGTATATGAGACAGTAGCTTGGCTGCAAAAGGATTATGATAAAATTTCCTTGTTTGGAGGGGGCTCTGTGTTTTCTTCAAAGCATCTACATACCGTAAAGAAGCAAGCTATACACATACTTGAAGAGAGAGAGATTTAAGTCTACAGACTGAAAACATTATATAAGTGTCTACCCATAATATAATTTGCATTGTATGGGTTAGATGTGAAAAATCTGTTCCAACGGAACACGTTTTTCAGTTTTAGGTGTCCCTGTAGTCTAATTGCATGAGCTAATATTCATGTTTTTTATTCTGAGAGTCTCTCTAGAGTCTATGTCAATATTTGGCAGGTTTCAAAGTGCTAAACATTTTTTTTTTTACCGCAAATAGCATTCATAAACAGTAGCGATACAACTTAATCTAAAGTGGAAGCAACTGACATAAAGAGCAAATGGAGATACGCAGCCTCTCAAGAGCTAGAAAAGAAAGATATGACAAATAAACCTAAGAACATTATGAAGCCTGTTATCTAATTCAAACTGTTGTAACCCATATTAAAGAAAGTACACTGAATTGTGAGTACTTTCAGAGACCTACAAAGTAGGTAAAAGCTGAGTATCATCAAGAAGTTCTCCCCAAGATCTTTGTTTTACCAAATTTGCATGAATAAATTACAGGAGGCATTCGTCTCATCAACCTTTAACCTTTTAAAAGTTTGACTTGTAGCCTAATATAGCTACTGAAACAGTACTATCAAGGACTAAAAGATGAAGAGTATAATAATTGTAGCTGTGCAATTGAAGGGAGGTATGTTAGAGAATATGGCTGATAACAGACTAATAAATACTAACGGACTTTGTAAGTCCACCAAGTGTCTTACAAAGGTATTCGTGAGAACACAGCTTAGCACAAGGATAATGTAAAATAGCAACCAAAAATACATGAGGGTCATGTGAAAGGGTGTATTAACTACATGATACATAAAGAATTGATTAGAGGTATAGAAAGGGCAAACATGACTTGGATATATATATATTTTTTTAATTTAGGCTGCTGCAAAGTATGTGACTGAACAAGTGTGAGTGTGTGGCTGATAGAAAGACACCACAGGACAGTTGTTATTAATATTAGTTTATGGCTAAATGGCTAAACCTGATCCTGAGTACCTAAAAGTGTGTCACCATTCCTAGGGTGCTAGTAGTGGCTACTGGGCAAAAGCAGACACAGAAGAAGCAATCAATATCCTAACCTCCATCAATATTCGTAAGAAAGAGGGATACAAGTCATCCAACCCAATACAGAAATTGTGGAAGTGCCTATCTTTCACCTTTGAGCCTACAAAGTCGCTGAGATTAAATAATCAACTTTTAAATGACAAATCACAGCCACACGTGAAGCCCATTCTTGGAAAATCATATGGGAAAACAAGCTACATGTTGCTGTAGAAATTATATTGAAGGGTTTATTTACAGATAATAGCATGCTATAATTACACAATACCAATATTACTAGCAAAGTAGCACAGCAGGGGGTCCTAAAATTAAATACACCTTTGAAAATTTGGGGTGTTGTTGCAGATAACAGAGTAAAACAGAACAGGACCATAGTCTTGACCATAAAGGCTTTTGTTGCTAGACTGGTTTTCTGAGGAAAATAGGCTCATTACAGTAATTCTGTCCATTTTTTCAAATACATTTTAATCTGTTGGCCAATTTTAAAACCATCTGACAAACAGAAAAGGTCTTGGGGATGCTAAATAGCTGAACTTTGATGAAAAATTGTCTGGGTATGAGAACAGTGAGCCGAATTAGAGTCCTATAGAGGGAAATTTGTAATATGAAGTCAGTAGCTGGCTGGCCAGCGTACCAACACAGGCTGGCCAACCACCGTGCGGGTACCAGCTGGCCAGTTGGCAGAGCAGATGACAAAACCAGCCTCACATCTTCCTGCATTTCACTGACCAGCCTGGAGTAACAAGTGAGCTACAGAAGAAGAGGTAGCAGCAGAGAGGAGGGTGGATGTGAGAAAATAAGAAAAAACATGAAAATCAGAGGCCATGAGAACAAGCACAGGTATTTCGAGTCCAGAAATGATGACAGCTTTCCATATTCAAAATCACCATCCTAGTTACTAACCGTGTGTAGCTACTAATAGGATGTTGATGTTATTTTGCTCTTTGTGGTACCTGCCCAATAGGTTGAACTGGATTACACCCAACAACACATAGTCTATGGTCACTAAACAATAATCAGATGACAAAAAATACCTTTTGATACTGCACAAATAGACTTAGATATCTAACAATAGCATTAATTTCTACCAGACATCCACTCTATTAAAACAAAAGCTCAGGACACCAGTCTAAACGTTCAAAGTATTTATCAAAATGGAAGTGGTAATGTAGTAATTTCTGGACTTTCCACTTCACATTTCCTATTAATATATTTTATAATAAAGTTTTGCTGCCTAAAACTGCAAGGAGAGCCAGAAATCCTACTTTAAGAAAAATACAGTACTTTTTAATTTTTGCTTTATTCTACTTTGGAATGAAACCTGGAAATTTCAAAATTATCAGAACACCTTAAAATAATGGAAAACATTCTTGACAATTCTAAAAATATATTTTTAATTTTCCATATTTATTTAGATGTTTATATTTATATTTGCAATGCAAAGCTAAAATAAACCACTAACTTTCGAGATGAAAATTTGAAACAACTGAAAAATTCCGAACGTGACTTTTCAACACTGTCAGGCTTTTTTTTTAAATTATTTTAAAAATTAAATTTCTGGATAATTTCTGATGTTTTTCAGTTTTAAAGAAAGTGAAAATTTTCTGTTGAGTGTTTGTTTTATAAAGTATTTCTAACTAGCCTTATTAATGACATAAACCTAAGTCTGCAGGAGGTGGATGAATTGTCCTTAACAGCTACATGAGAGCATCATTTCCAGTATAAACAGAATCGCTGGTAAAAAATCTTCCTAATTCTTTACAATCCCTTCCACTTGGAGGCACAGGAAGTATTAGTCTGGCTTGAATGGACAAAAATGAAGAATTATTTGATTTCAATCTACTGTATAGAATACTGCAGACAGGCTGCTCCGTTAAAATTAATAGCAGTGCAGATATCTGCTCTTTAAGAGAAAACTAATGGTTTTGGTTATTATACCTTGCAGGGAAACCGACTGGCTAATACGGGTTGAACAAGCTCAGCTGATCAACTGGAACAGGACACGAGGCAAAGAGACGATGGCAGCAGGGCAGGAGGCAGCGGCGCTAACAGGTGGGACACCAGTGGTGGTGACGGCAGAACAGCTGGTGCCCTGCTCGTACAACTCCAAATGATCTATAGACCGTGTTGGTCCTCGCTAGGCATCCAGTTTGTGTGTTAGCCAAATTCTTTGGTGCGTCCTTCCTGCTTATCTTTGTTTCAATGTCACCGCAGAGTTGCAATGCTTGAAATACTGTGTGTGCGTGCTGCTTTATGATTAGCTGTAGTATTTAAACTATATGGTTAGTATTATTTTTTTCTTCCCTATGGAGGTAAAACAAACAAACAAACGAGCAAAATAACTGGCATCAACAAGCACATACTGCTGGTCTAGCTTGCAGTACTACACAGTGAAAGATGCTTTTCTTTAACTTCTAGGTTTTGGTTGTGGTTTTTTGGTTGTGTGGTTTTTTTTTTTTTTTTTACAACAGATTTGCATACCGGGGGTGGAAAAGACCCCAAATCCCGCCAGTTGGCACAACTTCTTATCAGACACAGAACTCTCTGCTTTTTACAAATTGTTCAAAATAAAGTAAGAAATGGCAGCAGTAAGCTATGGGCTGGTGAGACTTGTCTGCTTCTAAGAACTTGTTCAGTCTGACTTAGGTTGATGTTCTTACTGGCAGTTTATATTAAGACATATAATCAGATCTCCATAATAGTTTTCCAATGCCCAGGAGAGTTTAAATGATAAGTGTAAAAGATGTAATTCCAGCAGAATAGGAAATATTGATGTGACTGTAAACTGTGAGATGGTATTTTACCACATTGTATCCCAACCACAACCATTTCTCATGTCTGCGTGTTCTGTAGATAAACAAATAAAATCTCAGAAAAAAAGAGCTAAGTAACCTGGAGAGAGAAAGAGAAATCAGTCTTAGATGGTTGACTACTGAAGCATTGCAAGGGAGCCTGACTACCAGATGAAATACATATACCTTCTTCATTACCAAAACATATCTTGTAGATGTCCAGTTTTATGGTGATAACATTAAGCTTCATAAATCTGACAAGCAAGCCTGCTTTAAAAGGGATTGATTAAAAACAAAAGGCATTATGGTATTCAAAGTTGGTTGTCTCTCCGACGATTTAGCCCAAAATAGAAAGACTGAAATAGTATAACACTGCAATCTCAGCTGTGGTTCAGTTCTTCTGAATCTTCAAGCCCCTCTCCCCAGCCATTAAACTAAGCCCTCAGTGACATCCTCGTATTGTGAAATTTAGCAGGGGATGTATAGGCAGGTCTGGGTAGACACGCACACGCATACTGTTGATTATGCATGTGATGAAGCAGAACACTGATTATGATTCTAAAGGATAATGATTTATAGTCAGAATACACATTGTTGAAAGCAGAGACTCCATCTTCCTCTATGTTTGTGGGAAACCTAGCACAATAATGATTTAATCTTGATTAGTTTACTAGCAACTGGCACAATTTAATAAACATTATACCTACATGATTAACTTTCATAAATATCAGAAACTATATTAAAAGCTTCATCTCCAAGCAGGAAAATATTATATATGTGCTTCACTTTACCCACATACACAGTTCCAACCTTTCTGAGTTTGAATTCAACACCCATGGGGCTGAATATACACAAGAAGTAGACAATTTATTAAGAAAGGTGCCATTTTTATATCACGTTTCAGAGTAAATTTGGCTTTAGAGATGAGTAATTCAGGCAACTGCTGAGAGCCTCACACAGATCAGCAACTCATGTGTTAGTCTGCTACTTCCTTCAAGCAATAAGAACAGAGGTGGGAGGCAACACATGGTACAAGCTCCACTGCAGAACCTAGGAACCCACAAATTTGGAGGTCAGAACGGCAGAGATCCTTCTTCTGTCATTAGCTGAGCAACAGATGTGATGCTTTATGCAGGAGAGTCAATGATTCACATTGTCTGTAAGTCCATTGCAATATTTCTATTATTTGGAGAAATAAGCTCTGAGAATATGATCCTCAAACACGTTTGCTGAGAGTTAAGGAAGAGATGAAATGAGCTGAGATTTAGCAGTGAAGAGCACTGATTTCAAAAGGCCTATAGGGGCCACTCTTTCTGAAACTATCATGTTTCAAATAGGTATCTGAAGATACATTTATTTCCTTACTTGGTCTTGCAGATTTGAGGATTTTGGATCATTTTCACAGAGGCAACCTTTGACTGGCCTGGTAGAATTTCTTTTTTTTTTTTTATTTTTACAGAAAATGCAGAATTGGGATCATCTCAAAAGGAGAAAAAAGAAGTAAAAAGAGGCAATCCCTCCTGCTTTAACTTTAAAAGTGTAAAGAGAAACCTATAGAGGGTTTCTCTCTTTTGTTTCCCAATCTCCCTTCTGTTCTTTTCCATCTCAAGATTTTTGAATTAATCTTTCAGTCTTATTGCCAAACACAATGATAAATGTAATATAAGAAAGTCAACCTTTATGGTTTAAACTATGCTTTACAGTTATTCATAGAATCATAGAATCATAGAATAGTTTGGGTTGGAAGGGAGCTTTAAAGGCCATCTAGTCCAACCTCCCCCTGCAATGAGCAGGGACATGTTCAGCTAGATCAGGTTGCTCAGAGCCCCGTCCAACCTGACCTTGAATGTTTCCAGGGATGGGGCATCCACCACCTCTCTGGGCAACCTGTTATTTATTAGCCTTCTCCGTATGTTCATAGGATCTTTATTTAATATGGTACCTTAGAAGTTTTCTTTGAATATATTCTGCTCTTACAAACTTTTTCATATTCTGCTCATCATTCCTGTTATTTCAATGAGAGTATTCAAATAAATACAAATAAGCACATATGCCAGTGTTTTTATGACTGGGGTTGCTGGGCTGCAAAGGCAGTGAAGGTCTGGCCAATCTGCCCACCCTCCCACATATTAAGACCATCAGGGGTTACACTTGGAATATGTTTCAGTCTCCCTTTTTTTGGCTCAGGAAATACTACTCCTTTGCTTAATTTCATGTGTAATGTAGTGTCATATCTAAATAAGGACACATTCTTTATACCTTTGCAGGTGGCAAAACCAGTCTAAAGTTGAAAAGCAATTACTTCCTTGGAAAATCAAGAATCATTATAAAAAGCATAGATTACCTGTCTTCGAAGGTCTCGTGTTTTCTTGGTCATCTTGTCAATAGCAATGTTGAGTGGGTCCCCCTTCTCCTTCCTTCCAGTCTGTTAAAAATGAAATTTCGGAGTTAGAGAAAAATACTCCAGAAAATATACACTTTTTAAAAAAATAGTACAGATTTATCAAAGGAAATCTGTGCATCTCTTTCTGTTTGCTTCCATCAAGTTGTTATTTCCAATGTAATGTTTTTAACATGTTTATGTGCAGGGGGCATAGCAAGCTATTTTAAAACAATCCTAAAATGATAAGAAGAAAGATTAAGGTGACTCACTGGAGAGTTCAGAACTTTTCCACCAATAAATTATGTGCATATATTATAGCCTATACTCCAAAAATCTGGCAAGACTTTTCACTATAAAACGAATATTAAGAGTTTCTAATCTCCATCCTGCCAGGCACTGGGAATGTTAAACATGATAATAAGCAGCAACACAGCTTGAGGACAGAAGGAAAATGGTCCCTACGCCTGTAACAGGAATCATATTGGCAGACATTAAGTGCAGTATAAAGAAGAATTCCACTTAAAACACTTTCCTGCAGGAAGTCTCACAGCAAAAATTCTCACGAAGATTAAAAAGGGGGAAAAAGCCTTTTTTGTCTCATAACCAATGAAATAATTTTTTTTTTTAGGTTCAGTGGTACAAAAAGCATTAAGTGACTTTGTCAGCTGTATTACCTTTCTCTTAAGAGAAAACTGCTTCTCTAAAGATTTGTCACATCTCTTACCACGTTGAACTCTGCTTGATAGCTTTTCATCACGAATCAAAATGATTTGCCATTCTTTCTGGCAGTACTCTTTCCTTCCCAATGCTGTTTTCAAATACTCCTATTTAGAATTGTCCCTTGCATATGATTAAGAGCGATTTTCTATTTCCAGCTGAGCCTAATAGCATACATTTCTGGGAATTATCGAGAAGTCACTTCTGGGGTGGGATGGGGATTAAACATACCCTTTCAATAATGATCTCTTAAATGTACAGCACTGTTATCAACTCTACAGGGCCACATTGACAAGTGGCCTGTGTTCTAGTCTTCTGCTTTAAGCATTCATTCAAGGGAACGCCTGCTTTTTATTATTGTCTGTTATTCTAATTATGATACGAGGCCAATGCATTTATGATCATTTAGATATCTGTAAAACTCATCCCCTTTTTGTATTTAGAAATTCAAACACAAAAATATCAAGTGCCACCAGAATTTAATATAAAACATAAATTTACCTCTTAGGTTTTTAAAAAGAATCCATTACAAATTCTGGAGTTAATCATACAAATTGACACCAGAAAATAGACAGAGAAAGTGTTTGCTATGATACAAGAGGAGGCATCTGTGTAACCCGCTGATATTTTTATCTCACTTTTCTTGTGTTCATCCTTTGACTGAGCTTCTTCTGGTCCCCAGCTAAAGAACTATGGCTCTTTAGCCTAAGCAATTTCAGCACATCCTTTTAGTTTTAGATGCCCCGAATTCTGTCCCTGGCATTTTGCCCAAGACAGCAGCTGTCATATGCGCACATAATCTATAGTTTTTCAAGCTGAAATTCCACAATAAAAACGAGGCAGACCTGGGCAGATGAGTTTGGTATAGGAAGCCTCTCCTAACTGTTGAACTGGTACAATGGGGACTGCCGGATGAGCTAGTGTCAGCCAGGTTCCTAGTCTCTTAGACTACAAAGCTATATTCTAAGAAAATTTTCAATTACTCCAGCTGTGTGCCATGTACTAGCTGAACCAAGTATCCTTGGTGACATTACTGTTCTGGGATGCTTTATTTTCCCAGTCAAATAATTCAATTTCTGTAATATCGTTTAAATTCTTCTCTTCCTTCTCATTGTTTAAGCTTTAATGCATTGGCTTAGAAAGATACATAACTGCACAAAATGTTTTAAGACTTTTTTTCTGGGGCAAAGATATTTGCTAAACTGTGCATATTGTAGTGAATATTAACACAATGTGAATAATAAAAAGCAAACACCATGACACTTAAGGGTACACCGGGATGGTATTTTACAGCTCTCAAACAAAACAACTAGTTAACAATTCTTCATTGATCTCATGCAGGGCAGATGTATTTTGTGTTCACCACCGGTGAACACAAAGGTCAAGGTGCAAGGTCAAGCACTTAATGCTTGGCACCCATTCAGGAGGTCACAAAATTGTCCTGAATAGGAACTTGTGACTTCTTCAAGGGTAGTCAGTTACACGATACAATGACGCTGAATAAATTAGGCATCTGATAAACTGCACTGTTTAAGAGCAAAGGCTCCTGACATTCCCTAAAGGGTCACTGGAAAAAAGTAGAAATTTTGAGATTGACTTAAAAGTTTGTAATTTAGGTTCCTAACCTGGGTGTTTTGTATTGCTCATAGGAGGAAACTATCACTGAGAGTAGGCCCATGGTAGGCTACATCTAACACCTCTCCTAAGCCTCTCTTCAGATTTATCCTGCAACTTTTTAACTCTAGTTTTAAATTACATAAACGGCGTCCCTTAAGGTACATCCTATTGTGAACACAAGACAACTGGGAAACCTTCTGCGACCCTTAGGCCACACAACACAGACTGTCAATATCCATCTGGCCAGCCCCTTCTCCCTCCAAAATAGAGAAAGCCTGTTCTATATTGCTTACTGAAAAACTCCCTGCTCTGTGCAATTGCCCGAATCATGCCTACATGCTGTCTGAAATGCTAAATGGCATGAACCAGTCTGTGCTGGAAACAGGCTGCCAGACCAAGTGGACAGAGATCCAGTTGAGCTCTCTCAATGACAACATTTTATTAACACGTACGCATATGGACAAAGTCATAGAAATACTTCTCCTGTTCTGCAGTTTTTACTTATCCAAGAATTTTAAGTGTCCTTGACCTGCTATAAAATGGCTACTGCCTTTTAATCTGGATACAAAACGCCTTCTTCACTGTATGATTTCAAAGAAGGAGAAATTGGTTTAGTAAATCACATTATTGAAAAATAAATAGCGTGGCATGTGATGTTACATAGCTTCAGGCAGGTCTGTCAAACACCATCTGCTCTGTGCTGAAAATATAAGTTTATTAAAGTTTATTTATTTAAGTCCTTAAATACTCTTATATTAATGTTGCTCTGTGATAAATTTTTGGCCTTCATTCTTAGAAGGGATAGAAAGGAATTTAGTGGTTTCCTGTGTTTCTGAAAAAAAACATAAAGTTTGGTATTGAGCCTTATAGCATTTCTCTGTTAATCTTTTTCTGCAAAGGGAAGAAAGATACTTTGGAGATGGGATAAAAAGGAAGTAAGAATTGCTGCTGGCATTGGGTCAAAAGGAGAAGGAGGAGAAATGCACAGAATTCCTTGAATGCCAAAATATTGGTATTCAGAGTTCCTGAGGACAGAATTACACCTATTCATGTCATAATAAGGAGAACTTTGTTACAGTAGAATATATTATTCAGGTTCCCGATTTCTAGTGACCATTAACAGCCTTTGCATACTGTTTTTACTCAAGATATTTTCAAATGATTCTCTCACTCTGTGTTACTCCCATCCTAATTTCCTTAGAGTTTTTCCCTGCCTGTTTGATTTATTCTCAGTTGATCAGGATGAGCTAATTTCTATGGGCTCCTGACCAGGGGCCGTGCTGTCTGTGGAGTCCCCCAGGTCAGGAATGGGTCTTCCGTTGCACTTCTACCCCAAGGCTGCAGTCTCCCTCCCAGATCACGCAACATAAGATCCACCTCCCTGAATATATTTTTCAAGCATTTTTAAGACTGATTTACCACCTGGCATAAGAAGTTGAGTAGTTTTTCAACACATCCATGTCCAGTTAGTGGAAGGAATCTAGGTACTGTCCTTTTAATGTAGAAAATGCCTACAGTTGCAACCACTGTCAACAATATTACTTGAATGATAAAACAAATACAGAATACAATCATTGCCTTCCTTATATTAAGCAAAGTCTAAAAAGCTTCACAGTTAAAACTGCATAATATTAAGGTAAGCACTTAGACAGGGAACTTCATTTAGTTAGGAAGGGAAATAATAACAAAAAGCACTTAAAGTTGGTAAGAAATTTCAGCATCTGCTAGAATGATCTCTGCTAAGTTATAGCACTGTTTTTCCTTTTGAAAAAAGACCTTTTTCTCTCCCTCCTTTTCTTCCTTTCATGAGCTGTTCACAGTTTATACTGTTGGAGTAAAACAAAAATCTCCCAAAATATTTTTCACAACTATTAAGGACATTTATATCCCACAGCTTGCTCATTACAGAATACTTTTGATCAGCATGAGGTACTTAACAGGACACTCTTTTCTAACCCTAGAGAATATCACAGAATCAAGACACGAATAGTCAGGCCAATCAGCCTAGAGACATAGCGCATTTTGGATGAGACACAGTCAACCTTGGAAGAAGATGCTCCTGACTGGAACTGTGTTGTTAGTTTTGAATAATTCCAAATACCACCAATATGGAAATCACAAAGCTGAAATTTCAGCACATGAAACAGATAAAATTGGTACTACCAGAATTATTATTATAAAGAAGGCTTAGATATTATGGTAAAGAATATCCTTATATCGAAAAGTTAGGATTACTTACAGTTGTGTGAGATGCAAACCCACTATTTTGAGCATATTATTTTAAAAAAAATATATAATCAATGACAGACGAACATGGCTGACAATAGTTACCTATTAAAGAAGGGGATGGAATGTCAAGAAATACACAAAAAGTGCAGCAACTGCAGCCCTACAACATAATGTCACATACAAAAACCCAATGTGTATGAGAATTAAATGAGAGATGTTAGAGAGAGTTATTGTCCTTTTTCTTTAAAGCACATAATTTAGAAGCTCAGTGTTTCAATTTGCTACTACTATTACTACTACTACTACTACTACTACTACTACTACTACTAGCCTAAAACTATGTAAGAAAATTTGGGACCACTGTTTTCACACATTCCTCTGTCTTCTCTGCTGCTTTAGATATAAGCCAAAATATCTGGGAGAGCTCAGTCTCCTAACATATTACATGTTGCATGTCCAAGACATCCTCACTGCCATTAATCGAGTAATTTAGCCTCCAGGAGACAGGTGAAAAGATTATCTATTGATCCAAAAGCTACCAAACCTTGATATACTTTATATTTTCATCATCCCCTAGGTAGATGGTTCCGTTATTTACAGTTTATTCAGACCATCAATATCACAATGTTTTATTAAGTCGTAAATTGCTGCTCAAAAATATATCTGTCCTAATATTTTATTTTAAACGTTGAACAACATCCCTCTTTAAAAACTATGCTCATGTTCAATAGCCCTTTTAAAAGTGATGAAGAGAAGTTTAGTACTAAGAGGGAAAACATTTCAAACAACAGACATAAGCTGCATCAGTCCTTTTAAGCAGAAAGCTAGGTTTAAACGTACCAATACATAGTCTCCTTCTGACAGGTTAAGACGACTAATTCTGGTTCAGGAAAAGGCTAAACTATATATCCTAGCAGAAGTGAGTAGTGACTAAATTTCACTGGAAGTTGAAAATTGTAGCTATTCACTAGAGAGACGGTTCAGGAAGACATATTTTAGAAAATCTGTGTGGTTCCTCTATGGATGAGCTGAAGAGGACATTTTAGAATAAATAAATTAAAAAAAAAATTGAATGGTAAGAAGTCTCTTAGGAGCATGGTGTGAACGTGAATTACTGTTCTACTCAACTCAGTGACTTCTTCCACACTTTATGTTTATTCCTATAAATTATTTTGTTTTTTAGCATTTATACTAAGTAACTGCATTGGAGGTTCTGCAATCACCTGTTTTTCATCTTCAATTTTGCTAGAGAATCACCTCACGTGGAATGAAAATTTGTACGTTCCCTTTTCCTCTTAATCATTCATTTTTTTCTCAAGGGAAAAAAAGAATTCCCGAGGGAAAAAAAATTGCATAAATGGGGGAAAAAAGGTTGCTTAGATATCCTTTTTCTACTTAGGTCTTTTGACCTTTGTTTACGCAGTTGCAAAGGAGAAAGGTTCAGTCACCACAGAGAAAGGACAAGACAGAAAGATCCCAGTATGTATACCACCTTGCTGCTTTGCAATAAAACACTGCATTACAGGCTTTCTTCATGGCCCAATACTACTCGGTTCTAGAATGCCATTCACTAAATAACCTGCTGTCCTGGTTTCGGCAGGGATAGAGTTAATTTCCTTCCTAGTAGCTGGTACAGTGCTGTGTTTTGGATTTAGGATGAGAACAATGTTGATAACACACTGATGTTTTAGTTGTTGCTAAGCAGTGCTTACACTAGTCAAGGACTTTTCAGCTCCCCATGCTCTACCGACTGAGAAGGCTGGAGGTGCACAAGAAGCTGGGAGGGGACACAGCCAGGACAGCTGCCCCAAACTGGCCAGAGGGACATTCCATACCATGGGACGTCATGCTCAGTACATAAACTGGGGGAAAGCTGGCCGGGGGGGCCGCTGCTCGGGGACTGGCCGGGCATCAGTCGGCGGGTGGTGAGCAATTGCATTGTGCATCACTTGCTTTGTTTATTATTATTATATTATATTTCAATTATTAAACTGTTTTTATCTCAACCCATGAGTTTTCTCACTTTCACTCTTCCAATTCTCTCCCCCATCCCACCGGGCGCGGGGGCGGGGGGAGTGAGCAAGTGGCTGCGTGGTGCTCAGTTGCCGACTGAGGTTAAACCATGACACCTGCTCATAAATATATGTTACGGACAAGAAGTTCTCCTAAAATAAAACAATTGCTTTCAGCAGTTTTTAATTACCTTACAAAATTGTGACCAGATCACAGTGAGTGTAATTGGTTCCAGTGTAGCATAAATAATCACAACTATGCAGAAAACTGGGTAAGCCACATCCTTGCAATCCCAGGTAGTAAAGAGTCAATAAAATACAAATGAACCATGAGCTGGACACCATATCAGTACCTGAGGTGAACAAATCTTGGCCTTGGTCTGGATCCAAGCAAGTTTTATCTAGATCTGTAGACAATTAAAACTAAGTAAGTAATGAAATAAAGAGATTATGAAAACTGAATACGTTGAAGAAGACTCTCTTTTTCTATTTCATGAAGTTTTTATGCAGTCCATATCACCACAATATCTGAATGCCTTCAAGTGCTGAACTGGTGAATTAAGTGGTGTGTTTAATATCAGCCATGTGTGGTTTCTTGCTTTATCTTCTCACAAGAGGGAGAACTTGCGTGCAGGGGAGTATTTTACTTTGGTTGGTTTGTGGGTATTGCTTTTCTTGTTTTGCATAATTCACTGTTGTAACTACTTCTTGTCTTTTGGCAATAACCAAGGATTTTCAGAAACATTATCAATGACAGCTGTTTGATTTGAAAGACCAGTTAGGATTAGGGCTCGATCTTACTAGTTCCCAAGTGGCAGCTGCTACTATTAATTGATATTTAACCATAATCACATACTGGCATCTAAGCTTCCCTAAAAAAGAACTACCTGAAGAATTTATATTTATAATGATATTAGAGGTTGCCTAAAATGGAGAACTTTTTCATTCTTGAGAATGAAGGCAGCAATTTGTTGGTTTTGGTGGTCTTTTTTTTTTTTTTCGTTTGTAGATATACATTGAATATTTCTGTATTTCTGTGCATTTTTGAAGTAGAGTTTCCAAGATCACTGTGGCGAGGACACAGTCCTTCTCTTCTAACCACTAGCCAAGGCTCAATTTTACAGCGTACTGAGGTACCAAAAATGCAGAAAAGGCAACTGGTGGGACTTTCTTAAGTTACAAGGCAACTGTAACATACATTTACATTACGTAACATAAATTTACATTTTCGTTAAGTAAAACATATGCATTGGTTCTTTTTTTTTTTTTTTTTTTGAAGGGGAAGGAAAGCCATGCATCTATTAGAAGTTCTTCCCCAAGGCAAGAATATCCTGCCATCATTTAAGAGTTGTGTCATTTAATTAAATTCAGATCATAATGTAGTACACACTGCCATTCGAGAAAGCAGTGATAGTTTTCAGGGTAGGACCATCTCATTTAATTTTACTGTCTAGAAATACTGAATAAAATCTAGTTATTTTAGCTCCTTCTATATTCAGGATGTAGTGACAGGCATTTTTAGAGCACCCATCTGTCTTACATATTTATTTTAATATTGGATACGTATCACCACATGGGGTTGCTTCTCTCCATTGACAATGGAGGGGGTCATGTGGTACTAGATGACTAATTCTTAAACAACTAAGTTTCATGAGGTAAAACCCCTTCTTAATAACTACAAAGATTGTCCAGCCCTCCTAAGGATCAGGCTAGGGACTGCATCTTGGACAAATTGTGTGTGTTTTGGATTATTTTCTTCCAGAGAATTTAAAAAATATTAGCATCGTAAGGGCACCTTTTTACAAGCTTCCCCAAAAGATATTCCTGTAGTTCCAGGAGGTCCTGTAAATAATTCACTTTCTCCCCACTGTCTAAAAGAAACACGCTTCATAAGTTTTAGATTTGGCATTGGAACTTAACAATCTTACTTGTTTCTCCATGCTCATTTGCACCCTTCAAACCCCCTTAACATACAAACACATACAGACACACTTGAATACTTTGGTCGTCACTACCAATGGCCTTAGGACAATGCTATGTAAAAACTGTTTCTTATCTATCTTTGTAATTATAGGTGTGACTGCAAGAGACCGACAGTTGCTGGTCACAGAAACATCACAACCTAATGAAGAAAACAAACAAACAAAAAACCTGTTGTAGCTGGATTTCTCTAATCTGAGCTTTCTCAGATAAAGAATTAGGTAAATATCTTCTCAGATAAAAAATATCTTCTCAGATAAAAAATTAGGCCAACATTACCCTAATTTGGAACTGAAGTTTGCTGATAATAGGGGAAAACAAGGAAATGCAGTTGGAGGATCCAGGACTGATAACCTGAGAGAGGTTTTCTGATATGTCCTCAAGAAATCTCTCCAATACGTGTGTAATGTGATCTATATCACTGGAAATGCAGGTGATACGAGTGTTAGCATGCAAGTGGATTTCTGATCCAGGTTTCTGTCCTAATGTCCTTGAGAACTGAAGGCTCTGAAGCTTCCCCTCATTCCTTTCTGTTTGAGGGGGGTGACTTTGTAACAATATGTATTAGAATATTGATCTGCAGCATATTTCTTGTAGTTAAAGAGCATCTTATCCTTTGCAATGCTTACTCAGAGGACTCAAAGAGGAAAACATATGGGTTTTCATAGAATAAACTGCATATTTCTATTCAGAAGATGTCAGTACACAAAATTGATGCCGTTACACTTAAATGCATTTAAAAAAACAGAATTTCTGAGGAAAGAAATGTGGATGGTGTAAACTGTTATAAAACCATCAGCTTCACTGAAGCCACGCTAATTTACACCAGCTGAGAATCTTCCCACTCATCAGTTAAATGAAATCTTGCAGATGCTTCCATTTAGAAGGTCAGAAATGTTTACTCCAGAATTCGAAATTATTCTAATTTCTTCACAGACATCTACTTGCAAAGGGTCCACTACAAACTCCTCATTTAACCAGCAGTAAATTGCAATCTGCTTTTAAATGTCTTCTGGATGGCTTCTTTTAATCTAAAATAACTGGAGGAAAAGGAAATAGTACGCATTTTTTCTTTCCCTTCAGATCTGGAAGCCCATAGTGAAGGACTATGTAAATAAAAAGTGTTAAAATTTACCCACTTTAATATAAGCTCTCGAGAAAAGTCTATTCTATTATTATAAGCATAACAATTAATGTTACTAAGTAATGAAATTGTTCTTAATAAAGCCTTCTATCATATTTTCTATTAAAATTTTATCTGTTAAAAAGTTGAAGTAATACCAGGCAACTAAGAAAAGAGGAGTGGTAGAGAAGTTCAGGACATCTTACAACATGGAACGAACAATACCACATGCATCTAAACTCAGAAAATTTATTGAGTAAGTCTTTGTTACGTGTCTGTTACAGATTAGTGGAAATACTTGTTAGAACTCTTAATGGAAGTGATACTGATGTCTGGTATGACCACTGGCCTCGGTTTTATGTCTCATTCACTAGAAAGCACTTGTAGCCAATCTCTTCCTGGTTGGTTTTAGATTAAAGGTTATATTATGAGTCACAGGGATGAGTGTTATTCACTGAATTAAATGCAGGACTTCCTGAGACATCTCAGCATCCCTTGAAAACATCCTTTTTGTATTTTTCAGGACTCCCTCTTGGAGGAGTAGGAGAACCACATGTTATTCGGTCGCAAGCAAAGACTTTTTTGTTTGTTTATGTATTTAAGAAAAAGGCTCAATTTGATGATAATATTTGACTATAACATTGGCTTTTGTACTGTGGACCGTTATGCATTTTTTCCAGCAAAGGAGCTTTTTAAACAAATAGACATCTCTGACAAATGAAGTGACCGTTGGAAGTACTTCAAAGCATTCACAACATTTACAGGTATTAAATGAACATTTCTAATGAATGTATTGAAGTTTCAACTATGCCATTCTATTTAGATAGCAGCATTGTTGTTAGTGGCATAAAGACAGGTATTATATAGCCTTACAGTTCAACTCCCCCCCAGTCTCACCTGTCTATAGGAGGCACAGAAATGTCTTGACTGTGCTTACAGTGCTTTGATTATCAAATATCACTGAAAAATAGGATTTCAACTACTTGGTTGCATCTGTCACAATCTAATAGATCTTTTTATGAGATGTGTATCGAGTATTACATCTGCATTTCTTTCTTTTTAATTGCATCATGCTTATATTCCTTGGATGATCCAGAAGGAAATGAGGTCTTGTTTATTTCCTATCAAAACTGTGTTCATCAATGCATGCAGCTGAAAGTGAATGCTAACTCAATATTTGTACTTATAACAGAGAATTAAATGATTTTTCAAATTCATTGCTACTTTCTTTTCCCTTATCTTGCCAGTGCCCTCCAGACCACCCAGGTGGGGTTTTTTGCTTGTTTTTTGGTTTTCTCTTTATCCTCCAACCTGTTCTGAACACTTTCAATTACAGTCTACACCAAAACAATATTTGAAATTATTTTGGTTGATGTTTCCCCCTGATGGCAGGGGGGTTGGACTAGATGACCTTTAGAGGTCCTTTCCAACCCAAACTATTCTATGATTCTATGATTCTTGCAGCCAGTGAAACCACTGCTGCTTTCCAGCTCTGACACGCTACTTGGCAGTGTACAGTGCAGCCTACACAATATCAGGTTAGTGCATGTGTCAAACTTTCTGAGGGCAGTGATGTGTGTCTGGCAACAAGGCTTTTCAGCCTGGCACATCTCCAGTGAAAACCCCACCTGCAAGCAAACAATGCGTGTGAGATTTAATTGGACACATACTGTAACTTTAGCTACCGTTTTGAATGAATGGAGACAGAAGAAAGCCTGGGAAAGAAAATAACTCAATCCTCATTGCAGTAATTAATTGGTCACTTTGAGTACTGGCTTTTTGTGTCCACATGTTCCTTTGTAGAACATCACAACCATGAGGCATTAGTGATGAAACAAAACAAAACAAAATAAAAATAAAAGAACTATTTAAATGCCAACCAGACTTTCAAAAGAATGCAAGAGCAAAGGACCAGCTCTTTCTATTTTTACAGAGCAAAGCCGCAGTTTATTCCTGTCACTACTTCAGATCAATATGCTAAGTGATATCCATTCAAATTACTTGTCAGTTTAATCAAAGGAAGAGAAACACAATTACAGGGCATTAGTGTAAAAGCCAGGACAAAATAACAGAATGTCCATGTGGGATATCTGAAGCAAAAGCCTGTTGAAAATAACTCTGTGACATTTTCATCAACAGTCTTTTTACAGAAAAAAAAATCCTTTGTAAATGTTATTACAAACTAATTAGGCATAAAATAATGCTTTAAATCTATGAAGTGATTAGAGTCCTTATTTCTCCTTGTAGATATCAGAAAGTTTTTTGGCTTTTGTTCTGTTCTTAGAAAAACCCTAAATGCATAAAGACCCTTACTGAAATGATAACTGCTGCATTTACAAAGCCTCTCTGTGCTCCCTCTCAAGTCAGCAGGCATTTTACCATTATTTCCATTGAATGATTGGAACATTCACTTTTCATGGACACTCCAAATTTCCACTGAGTATAAGCTGTATTTTTGGAATCATCAAACAGATGACTTGAATCAAGTTATAGGAGCAGGGAAGGGAAGGGACGACTCCTTCTCCCCCTGAAGGCAGAGATGCAAGACTGGTGGATTCAAAAGGACAAACAAATGCATACCTGCTCCTGAAGCCTTGCCTGGAGTCCCAGGTGGGATATGTGGGGGTGGGCTCTGGTGCCTGGAGGCCCTCTGACCCTTTCATTCCCAAGCT
>NW_008825538.1:1442992-1469867 GCF_000699105.1 Pygoscelis adeliae | reverse complement strand
GGTATAAAGGAAATAAGGATTCGTGAATCCACAACCGGATATCAGACCGAAGCCTTTTATTTCCTCGGTGATACTCAACTACTAAAAAAAATATAGAAGGCAGAATAACCTCTATGTGATTTAGAACCTCACTTAGTCTTTTCAAAAAAATAACTATCAATACATGTCTTCAGGACAGAGCATAAGCTGGAAAAAGCCTTCTCCTTCCAGCCCTAACTTGCTTTTTAAGATCCAGAAGGCATGGGGGCTCAGACTGTACTCAGCATGGTTAATCTCCTGGATTGAGGTGACTTCACTTTTTTCAATAGTCACAATGCATAGCCCAGGTCCTGGTACCCCTGTGGTAAAAAAATCACTTACTTAAAATGTTCATGTTGTAATTCCGAGCTCAGAGACTCTGAGGTCTTTAATTGGATTTGGCCCTTTATCTTCTACGTTCATGAGACAGTAATTAATTTGACCATTCCTGCCTGGTCCGCAGGGTAATTGGATGAATAGCTCTGCACGTTCACATAAATGCCTCCAAAAAGAGTTATTACTATGAATGTGCAATGTGACAGGTTAACTCTGCTACGTTGATAATGATGGCATTGAAACTGTTAAGGTAAGTGCCGTTGGAGCTCATCTCATAGCTAATGGAAATGGAAGAAAGTATACGAATAGGCAAAACCACTGCACAGTTTACACTCTGCCTAGCCTTTTAAAATAATAATAAAAAAGTTAAACCTATTTTTCAAATTTTCTTGATACACCTTCATCTTCTGGCACAACTAAATCCCCAAAATATTGTAAAAAGGGTTAAAAGCAAGATAGTTCTTTTGGTAGATTGCCACAAAGACTTCTTGTAGGAAATGAAGTGTAAAAAATTTTAAAGAATGTTAAATGAAATCACAGCAGACTGAAACCCGTGGTTCCAGTGCAAGACCTGAAATAACTTTGAAACAGATGCTAATTGGCACCACCTTCATTCTGATGTTCATAAATGAAACTGAACGAGCCTTCAAAGGTGCCAAAGGAAGACTAGCCATCCAAAGAACATTAAAATGTGCTTGGATTTGGTTTGTCAGCTCTGAAGTTATTTATATCCTGCTAAGTTATTTAGACGCTTTTAAAAATTCATCCAATGAGACAAGTGTGTACATTTTCAAAAGGATTGAAAGTCTGTGGAATTCAAATTCTTAAATTATCCTGGATATGCCTTCCGTTAACAATTAGCATTGGCTTTGGTGGTGAACTACCGATCTGGAGTTGTACTGAGTTATTCATTACGGGAGATTTTCTACTGGGGAATAGTTCATGGTTTGTATCGAGACAAACGTGGTAGTCTGTAAGTCTCGGTACAAATCGTGCACTATTAAATGTTATCCACAGATATCTGCAGCTGTTTAGAATAGCCTTTAATGACAGATGCATATAGAAACTAATTACAAGTGGTAAAAGTGCCGACTGACCTCTACATCTGGTTTTCTTCTTTCCCTCCTAAATAACTTAAACTTTGATGTTCCAAATTAAGCCTATTTTTAATATACAAGGATATCCACTTTTTTAAATAGTATTATTCTAATTCTAATTCACTAATTTCGCTCTGCAGTGACTTCAATAGCAATTTCAGTAGTAATACAATGTGACATTCCACATTTCCTATTTATTACTCTATTCCTTTATGCCATACCCTATAATTCCATTGGTGTTATCTACAAAATTATAATTGAATAAATGTTTCCTATAAAAAACAATGACTTCAATAAAACACAAATAACTGTAGACATTCTGCATGTTACACATGGTCATGATGTACACCAACAAGAGAGCAACTGAATCCACAGTCTATCGGAACTAGACGCTACTTCCAATTCCCAGTCCAGTTCTGTTTCTATTAGACTATACTTTAGCAAAGTTTTCTTTAGTATGGCAATTAGCGTTAAGGGTGAGTCAATTCCATGATGATCAAACGCCTAAAGGAATTTTAAAAAAATAAACTAAAGCCTGGCAGGAGAAGCTCTGCGGCTTTCCACACCACATGATGCTTTTCACTTCAAAACTACTAAGTAAATTACTGAGAAAAAGTTACTGTGAATAAAATGGGCTGCACCGTGTTAAGCAATTATTTCTAAAGTGTGAAACGGGTAGGAAGTATCTCATCTTAAAGTAGTGCCATGATGCATATTACCTCTCTAGTATAAAGTGAACAGTCTTTTTTTTTTTTTTCTTTATCTTACAGGAGCAAGCACAGGAATGAAAACTTGATTTTTCTAATGATCTTTTATGTGGGAGAGAAGTGCAAAGACTCCACCTGTGAAACTATGCTGTACTCCGCTATTTGTACTGCACTACTGTTTCTGGAAGAATCTTCTAGAGCTGCATGAGCTCTCAGGAAATGCCCAGTAAATTATAAATATATTTGGTTAATACTCCCCATTTAAGGAAGGCATGATGGAGACGTGATCTCCTATGTTAAAGACCAGTATTTCTGGGAGTGTTAAGTGATGTACCCCAGTTAAGATTTCATTTGTGAAACAGTGCAAAACACAGCTTGCCTTTAAGTATGCCTTGCAAGTATGTCACGCCGCACACCCATTCTGTTCTTCAGTCTTGAAAACCAGTGGTAAAAAAAGGTCATTTTAATAGAAAAGTTATGATCACAGTATGGGTTAGGAAAATACACTTATGATGCTTCTGAGAGAACAGAGGGGATTCTTGCAATTAGTTAATAGCATAAAAACAGGTTATTTCAACAAGAAAAAAAGGTTATTTTTTATCTTTTTTTTTTTTTAACAACTCTTAAATTAAAAGTTGCAGGGACTGAGGAGAAGAAAGAGGAAAACCACATAAGAATCAAAAAAGAGCTTTCTCTAAGACAAAAGGCGACACAAATTGGTAGTAATGAATTGTGTATACCAGTTGGCTAAAATATTGCTGTCCATTTAAAGGATAATTACACATATATTAAAATATTTATGCAGAGTACATGTGAAATTCAGTCCCAGATCAAAACCAAGCGGTAGTAGAGATTAAATAAGAGAGTACTAGTCTGGGTTTAATGTCTGACAAGCACAATTTAGAGAAAATATTTTTCCTTAATAATCCCTTTCAACAACCTGCAATATAGGCTTTTGTTTTGTTTTGTTCATATATAGAAGAGGTTCATTCCAAAAAGATCAGAAAGGGTTATTTTCTCAGATTAAATAGCATATGGATATCAGTATTATACTTTGTGAGGGCATGACTTCCGAACACACACACACACAGCCATGTAGTGACCAGCTCATGAGAAAGAGGAAAAGTGTATCTACAAAATGTAAACTCATTTTGGCCTCGGTCCTGAAACTATCTTTGAGGTTTGACCTTCAGAAGAACTTCACATAACACAGATGGGTTGACTAGGGTTGGTCACAGGAAGGCGTTTAACAAGTCAGTGTTGCAAAGCACTCTGTAACGGTGCAGAACAAGCCTCTAAATATACCAAGTGAGCTCTTTGCTGCAATATCTGTATGTTAATAGCTTGTTCTCTGGGATCAGGAAGTGTTACCTCCAGGAGGGGAGTGGATAGAACACAATAATTTCAATGCAGGGCTTTGAAATTATATTTTATAATTTCAATTTTTTAATACTTTAACATTTAAGTTAATTTAATAATTTAATGTAATATTTTAAATAATTGTATAAATTTCAAATACACTAATTGTAAGGTGGGATTAGTCTGTACTTAGAGGTAGGCAATGGCCAATGCCAAGTGATTCTGGAAGCTTCCCCATAACGAAGGACAATTAGGCAAAGGCAACAATACTACAGCAGGACGGTTGTTCTGGCCATCATGTACACCCACAGACGGTTGTAGCCCTGACGTGCATGGACAAGACGGGGAGCGGACAACCTCAAATCCATGACCACATCAGGTGATGTACCTAGAAACGTATCCATGACCACATCAGGCGAGGTACCTATAAACATTTCTGGTGAGCCTGTTTTACTAATATCACATGCTCACACAAAACAAAAGGAACTGTGTTTACAAAATTAATATTTCATGGGCTTCTCTTTAGACAGAGATTTTTTTGTTTGTTTTTTACAAAATTGCCTTAAATGCACAACTGTGTGCGCACATTTACAGATATTTGTATACACAAGGATGACATTTCATTTCTTAGATAACTTCTGAAATCAAGATAAGAATGTCCATCAATCATCTAATATGGCTAAAGAGTAGAAATTTTGGGTAAGAGTGTGTTTTTTTTTAAAAAAAAAGAGGCTAACAGAATGACTGTCTATGCCAGCATTCGTTTTGACTGATGAATTCCAGAGCAGTTTATTATAACACATAGCATCTCCTAGTAAAATTCTCTGTTTCTAATATCATTCTGCTCTCCAAAAACATATATTTTTTTACACCAGAAACAAATTGCAACAACATGCAGAAGAACGAGCTGTTGCTTCAGAAAGCTATTTCCAGTATTCCACATAACTTCAAATTTTATCAAGACAAAAAGAAATCTGGATGACATATTTATCCATTTGTGTGTGTATGTAATGCTTTTATCATTCAAATCCACTATGTTTTACCTTTATACAATCAAAATAAATCAAAATTCAAAATAGTCATGATTTCTTGACCGACATATTTAATATTTTCAGTGCTAAGAAGGGCAATGCCCAATATCAGGGATTATGTTAAATATCTTATTTCAACTGCCACTTCTTTTTTATGCCAAAATTTGTTCAAATTGCAGAACAACACACTTGAAAATAAAATACTAGTATTACAGCTGCCTGCTCAGCTAGAATTTCCCCTGGTTTTATCCACGCATGTTATTGTACAGTCCTCAATTATATGATCAGATCTTATTTTTTCCACAGGAACTCTGCTAATGTGCACAGGATAGATGAGCCTCATTTGTTGCTCAGTTGTTTATATAGCTAAAATATGTTGTTTGCAAAATTAACATAGATCAATATAGTAGTCTAAAAATGTTGCTGGATATTTCAACAGTTTCTTATAAAACCAAAACCACAATTTAGAGAAAACATAGTCTTTAAGATTGTAGGCATGGCAGAGCAGAACAACTTTTTCTTTTGAAATATCAGAAAGAATGTTTCTATGTGCAAAATGGTATTGTTCAAGTTGGCATTAATATGGGCTTTACAAAGTAATGATGTGAAGTGTCATGGGGATGTTCAGTTATCACATCTGCTCAGACCTGTTTACACTTGAGAACAAAAAGAAGCTCCCCAGGAGTGATGGGGAGAGAGTTGAGCTGTAGTGATGCTGTAGTGAACAGTATCAGGAAAGTATTTAAAAGTCATGAAATTATGAAATTAATTCACTATTAAGTAAGTATCTGCAGGGAAATGCTGTAGCACAGCAAAAACTGGTGTGGAAAAATATTTTCTTCTGTATACAGAGTATCACAAAAGGTTTTGGTTTGGTATCCTCATAACTTGTGACTTAAATTGACTTTTGAATTATATTGCCTTAACTGGTTTTGCTATCACTTCTGATATTTTTTATTATAAGAAAAGACAAGCATTATTATAATTGGTTATTTCTGTAAACCTTGAATCTAGCGCGTTAAATGTGACCATGATTCTTCCCTTTGGAAATAAATCCTAATAACCCAACTGGATTTATGTCAGCCTATTATACAGCACGTTCACGAATATAGAACAATTTTCAGTTTCTTGGACTAGAAGTCGTGATCATGTCTAATCTCCTGTGCCTGACAATATGTTTATGACAGTGAGTAGAAAAGCTCACTGACCTCAGAGGTCATTGAATGAGATCACAAATATTTTATACAGCACAGTTATTAGTAAAAAAAATAAAGAAATAAAAATACAATACTAAGAATAACAGACAAATACTCCTATTGTCTTTTGTGTTGCTCTACATTACATGGATTTTATAGGCTATGTTATTCCCCAGATGACACGCTGAAAAAAATACAGAAACTCAGAGGAAGTGGAGATTTTTCTTTTTCACAAGTATTTTAGGAATTTCAAAGTTCAAATTTTGAAGTTGGATGTCCCATCCTTGGAAGTGTCCAAGGTCACGTTGGACAGAGCTTTGAGCAACCTGATCTAGTGAAAGATGTCCCTGCCCATGGCAGAGGGGGTTGGACCAGATGATCTTTAAAGGTCCCTTCTGACCCAAACTATTCTATGATTCATGGGGATTTTGGTATGTATTTTTGATTCTTTTTTTTTTTCCTAATCAGAATAATTGAAATTAATAAAATTCTGCCCTCTCTATTTCTGGAATGAGAATTAATCCTCTAGTCTAAGGAACAAAATTTATATTTCTGAAAATGTCCCAAGTTTCTTCTCTGCATTCTCCCATACTATATGGAGTATCTGCGTAGCAGCTGTGAGATCCCAGTTGTGCTCTGCTGGGAAACGATGCACAACAGTGGTAGTATGATCTGGGTAATACAGTGACTTGGAATGAGAATTTGGGCACATATTATACCTCTCACCAGTCAACAAGAGCCATGTCTCCACCTAAACTGTAAATAATAAGAACAGCCACTTTGTGATTTACTGTGCACACACCGTAAAAATTACTAATTTTGAAAGTAATGCATTGTATTTAATTGAACACTGTAAAAGCAGTACTTAGATACAATAATCTTTTTAAAAGAATGCACTGCAAATGAACAGATCTGTTTACTGTTTCATAAACAGAGGGTGAAATACTCTGGTTTGTAAATATGATCTGCAAATATTTACTTTAAGAAGCCAATAACCTAAACATTCTTCTACCCAAGTCTTTTTTTAAATATCAATTACTATAGCATCAGAAAGCAATCACACAGCTAAATGATGTTTTAACCAGCTTGCTATGATGAATCTTCCATAGAATCTTTTATAGATACTCTGACTGCAACAGAGTATCTATAAAATATTTTCCATTTGATCCAGTTGTAGGACTTGCATTGAACTAGCAAACAAGGGGAAGGGGAATAAACTCCTCTACTGATTCCTAGAACACACCTTATAAATATAGTAGGAAAATTTCAACAAATTTTGATATTTAATATCTTTCTTTTCTGAGCACCCTTGTGCAGTGACTCCCCTCTTTATATCCCTTGCAGATAGCATTAGCATATTGCACTGAACTTAATAAAGATACGATCCCTAGACATAATAATGGCAGTCTGAAGAGTTTAAAATCATAATATAGACTATGAAAACAAAAGAATGCTGCTTAAAATACACAAGCTTTTAAAAAAAAAAAACTTATTTTGTGTTATGCTTATTTGTCTTTTGGCTTTATGTCTTAAGGACCTGTGTTTCAAATATTTCTATGCATGGCCATTGCTTACAAGTTTCCTTTATTAAAACAAAATTAAGAACATTTTTCATGAAACAATGATATGGGAATTTAGAGAAAACTTAAATATTTGGAGATACAGAAACTCTTCTGTTTCTGTATCTCCAGGAACAGAGATACAGAAGTTCTGTAGCTGCAGGAACTACAAAACATAAATAATATTTGCAATGTTAATTATCCTCCTACTTTCTCATATCATCAAACCCCTCCCATGTTCTAGGGCAGTAACCACCTACTCCCTCTAAATCACTTCAGTGAAGCCTGCAAATGCTATCTAACATTTATTTTTTGTTACACAAACATATGCAAATACTTATCCATATGTATAAGCACATAGACACACCTCTAGAATAAAACTCAAATCCCTCCATCAAGGTCAGTGTCCTTAGACGCGTAGCTCCCATCCCAGAGTCTAATTGAGATGTGCATTACAGTGAGTGAGAAAGGGCAGGGTAAAGGCAGATTAGTAATAATAATGTTATAGAGGCTAGTTACAGGCATGATAGCTTGATGGTTTAGCCATTTGTCTCTTCAGTTCCTAGATTCTTACATCTCTTCTACTTTTTCTTGCCCACATCAAAAGTATGATTCAAGGTTTGCTCCCGTTAGTGGCATTGCTATTATTTATTGTTTAATTTCTTTCCACAGAAACAATCTCAAATTGACCACCTAGCTAGCGTTAGGAGTAATTTGTCTTACAACAGAATCAAAATTATCTTCATGGTCCTTTCCATAAGTTCATTTCCCCCTTTCCATATATCCACTAAATAAGCTAGGTTTTGTCTGTTAGACACTCAATATTCTGCAGAACACTTACACGTGCTCAAGAATTTGCTTCAGTTCCACAACAGTGTGTTTTTGTTCCCTGAGCTGAGATGCTACCATGGTTCAGTATGCTTTCTTACGCCTCCTCACTCATCCAAGTCATTCCCTTTCACCCATGAAATAGTTTCTGGACTTGTGACCTGCCAACACCTAAAGAGCTCATGAGGCTTCAATGCAGACATCTCCTGGTTTGTTAAACTACTCTACTGAAAATGTAGTCCCTCAAAATATCTGTTAAAACCTCTCCTCTGCCTTGTTGCTTCCATTTATTTACTTCAGTGGTGCCCCAAATTTTTGGATCAATTGACTATTCAGCCTTCAGTCTCTCCCGCCGTACAGCATAAAGACAAAGGCTTATTTTGAACGGTGGGCTTGAATGTTGTTCAATGACTAGTACGACTGCCCTCACAGATAGACACAAATATCAATTAAATGTGGGAAGGAGGCAAAAAATGTATGGGAACATTTCACAAGCCTAGGAAAATATTATTTAAAAAATTGAAATTCTATATATTCTTTTTTTCAGCAATAGACACACCTCTAGAATAAAACTCAAATCCAGTATTATAGTATAGTATTACAGCTATTTGTATTTGTGCACATGATAAAAAGAATTGAAACGCAAAATGTTGCAAACTAAACAAAATAATAGCATCAGTCATCTCTGAAATCATTATCGCACTTAAGAAACATAGTAAAATTCAAGCGTATGGAACTTTCCTGGAAATTTCCCACATGCTTTTTTAAGACATCTGTTCAAAGCAGAAATGTAGGCTAAATTTTTTTTTGGGGGGAGGAAACAAAAAACCCTGTATCTTCCTTATTCCCCCTATAGATTACACAGTTTAGAGCAATTTCTTTCGGGCATTATATGACCTTTTCCGCTTGTATGAATTCCTACTAGGCTCTGGGGCGCTCACAGAGAAGCCCTGGATCAGCTCTATGAAGCTTTTCCATGAGGAACAGAAATGGACTTTTCGCTTGGCTTTCTGTGTCTACAGACACGGACCCATATTTAACTCATTTGTCCCACTTAAATCAAGCGCTTGTTATAAAGGGACATCCCCTACCACCCACAAGAACCTGACGCTGACTGCACTGTGAACAAATTTCATTTCTACGCTGATATAAGGATAGCATATCGCACTGATCAAAACTGCATTAAATACTGCCACATTTACAGAGGCAAGAATTTAATTTAAATATCATTTTAAATTTCCACTATTAGACTTCCTCACTATTACTACCCTTTGTTTTTTCCTTATTCCAAAGCTACTGAGTATCTTTATGTTCACAGGTTTTAATTTTAATTGCATACTCAACTATCCCAAATTATTAGGCAACATACCAAGGTAGCAGTAAATTGCCATTATACCATTTTCGCCATATGCCAAGCAGGTCAAACTATATCACCCATGTGCTATATTCCTCTCTGCTGTGAGTAAACCCAATGAATATGGTCTTTGTATCTCTATAACAGACTGCTGAATTGCTTCAGCAGATCTTGAGGTACCAGCACCCGTTCATAAATCAGGCGTATTTGACACATTTTTCTCCTAAGCTTACAAACAGTAGATCACTAGACATGTACATTTGTATAACTTTTGTCTCCAAAATTAAAATGTTTCTACCAGTCCTATAAAATTCCTGCAACTTTCTCACAATATCAGTACCTGTAAATTTATGGGGTTTTTCCTGCCTTTGTCCAATATTCTATTTCTCCATATCAATACCTTTCTGCTTTAAATCCCTCTGAATTAATTCTGCCTCTATTTTCTCTCTTCTGTCATTACTTACAATCTCGACCTCACAAATTCGCAGCCCCTACTTTCCTACCTTTCAAAGCCAGCTGTAATTTCTGACTCTCCATTTATAAGCCATGCTTTAACCCAGCTCCTCACAAAGAGCCAAGGTGTCTTGACCAGTTTGGGCTTATTCTGGCCATACAAACGTCTGAGATTAACAGGAAAGGAGAAAGGGTTACAAGTGTTAGTGGTGCCTGCCTTAAAATTGACAATTTAAAGATGTTTTGTCCAGTTCCAGCTCCAAGATTTCATTTTGGGCAGAAACAGGAGCACCTCTGGGGTTGTCTGATTTAGAAACAAAAATACAGGACACAGAAAAGGGAGCTTAGAGAAAGTACTGAGGGGGAACACGTAATCCATAAGGGAGAAGTTCATGCCCAAAATACATACTCATCTGCAGGGCAAAATGGTCCTTTTGGAGGCAGTGGTGGTAAAACTCCTCTCAGCCAAGCTTTCCCCATGTCTGCGACACAGGTAGGTCCAAGGAAACAGAACACGGTGCAGAGATTTGCTCCTTTATTTGTAATCTGTGACAGTGAGTACAAGTCATGATGCATCTGAAAATATTCAACTGCCGTCCAGGAACTGGCCTACCTCCCTTTCCTAGGCCAGTCAAGCAAGACATGGTGCAACATGAGACACACTCTGCATTACCTGTTTCAAGGTATATACAGACCCCAAAGGCATTGGGATTGCCTTTAGGATCTGCCTTTGGGATTGCTCCTGCAAATGGTTTTGCACAGGTGATGCTCAGGTGCAGAAAAAACACCACCTCAAACCTGTGTGGCTATTGGCATGTGGCGACCTCCCACTACAACCTCCCAAAACAAAGCAGTAGGATTGGCTCATGCCCTACAGGAAGGAGTAGCAGCAAGATTAAATGAGTAGAAAATAAAAATTAGTCTTAGAGATGATAGATTTTACCACACTGGGAAAAAAATTGCATTTAATAAGGGACATGAGATTTGAAGCGGCACTGGGGGAAAATTCATATTATACAGAGTATTTAAAAACTGTAACATGATTCAGCAAAATACTTCTGTAGAGATTTTAAGCCTCTGATGTCAAAAGGATCGAGCAGAATAGCTCTGAGTCCACCTGCTGCAGACCTTTGCAGACCCCATGGTGGAAAAGTATGCCCAGAAGACAGCATGACTTATCTGCTCTACAGAGGGAGGATGAGATGGGGCATGTGAGTGCCTGCGTGTTGAAACAGCCAGCGGAATAGCCCGTGTGTGACAGTCAACCTCCTCTGAGAGGCAGGTTACAATGAAACAAAACCCGAGATAAAAATAAAAGAATGAGAAATACAAAAGAATAAGCCAGGTCTGGACAAGCTGTTCTTTTTTCTTTACATGCCTCATTAAGGTAGTACAACCTCGTAGGCATGAAAACCAAATCGCTATGTGGGCATGAGCTGAGAACGATGAGGTTTATGCAACAAGCTACAGAAGAAAAGGGTTGGATGCCCGGGGTGCCAGTATATGACTTCTGAAGCACAGATTCTCTGCTTCAGCATAGGATTCCTGTGTGGTGTTTGTCATGTTAGTTTAGTCTCTGTCTACGTTCTCTATCTATTCATAAGCAGGAATATTTCACACAGGTATTTTGAAGACAAACGACATAAAGAAAAATATTGGAAGTGCAAAAATACTGTTGTGCTGGAAACTACAGAAGTACTTTAGATAGCCAGAAGTGTCTAAAGTATTGGACAGGTGTCAAATAAATTGAAAGTAATAATATAACAGATTATTCCACATAAGCCAAAGTTTCATGGAAATGCTGTTTAGATAACAAAAAATCATATCAGCTTGTCATTCATTGTGTGTGTGTGGGCTTGTAAATAACCATCCCGACCAACCAGAACAAAACTCTTTTAGTATATTCCCGGGAGAATAATACTGCTGAAAAAATAACAGAAGCTTTATATCAACTCAGCAAACCAAAGCTGTAAAAGAGTCTCCTAGCTGAATATATTCTGCATATATGATGGTCACTAACTAACTGGGATAACATTGAGGTGTTACAGTTTAAGGCAGGCAAATACACATGCAACTTAATGGATATAATATATTCCAGGACTTCACTGAAATAGTTAATGCCTTTAAGAGTCCTCAGGGGATAGCTGTCCAGCTCCATGAATTTTTACACATAATGTGGGTAATCAGTAATTCAAACGTTATGTTGAGCTCATGGGGAGAGGATATATGAATGTAGTATGTTTCCTTATTTAAATTACAGAGTTAATTCATACTCTACAGACTTTCTGGGCAGGCAGAGGAATGAAGCATGTCTTATGTTGCTTATGAATGTTACCTAAACACTTTCTTTCTCGTTACAGGACTCTAAATACCCAGCTCAGCCATAGAGTGAGAAGGAGAAAATCTGTTTCATTCTTCCTGTGTCCTGCCTGTGAGCCTTAGATGGTAACGAAGCAAAGTCAGATAACTTCAGCTCAGGCAAAAATTGAGAGAAAAGGAAACTTTGGTGTGAGTTCTTCCATCATTGCTGTTAGATGTGGATACTTCCTTATGTTACACAGTTTCATTAATATAATATAATTATCCATGCTATATAATGAGTTTGCTACCTAAAAGCAATTCTTTGACTCACTTAGAAATGACACAGAAAGGTCTTTTCTGGGTCCATCAATGTTTCATATTGTCATTAATGACCTAGGTGATAGAACACGGAATACGCTTATTAAATTTGGAGGTGACACCAAGCTGAGAAGCACTGAAAGTATTCTGGAGGGCAGAATAAAAATTCAAAATGATTCTGACAAATTGCACTTATGTCCTCAAAAAAAAAAAAAAAAAAGATAGACACTATCCAACAGGGTCATGTGCAAGTTGTTCACTCAGTCAGGAATAACCAGCTATAAAACACAGAACAAGAAGTAGCTATGTAGAAAATCTGCAGAAAATGTTCCAGGGGCTTTTGTGAATCACAGACTGAACAGGATACACCAGTGTCACCCAGCTGCGGAAGAGGCAAGCACCATTCTCAGGCAGAAAAACCCAACTGCAGCCAGGGAGACACTGCACTCCAAGCTAGCAAGGTCTCAGCTCAAATACCATGGGATTTTTTTGGCACCGTGTATCAAGAAAATGTGGACCATTTAGAATGGATCCAAAACAGATCAAAAGCAATTACCAAAGATCAGCAAAAACCTCCACCAACAGTAAAAGCTTGGATGCACTGGGCTTGTTAAACTCAGAATTTGAAAAGTGAAGGACTGGAACAGATTTCCTTGAGAAATCTTCAGTTCTGGAGTTTTAAGGAGGAGCCGATGTGTCAGGAATGACAAAACTAATACTGTCTTAGAGCAAAAAGATGGACTAGGTGATTTCTTAAATCCATTGCATTTCTATGAACTAAGAAGGTTTATATCACAATGACTTGCCCAGCTATAACCAACAGAAGGAATCACATTAAACAGAGCAGAGGGGCTTTTTAACACTTGTTCCTAGTGCTCTATATTTCTTTAAGACAACTGGGTTAGATGGGAACCTCCAAGTAAAAGATTGTTTACAAGGAGGCTCCAAAATACTGTTGGGGCCGAGACTCAAAGCTTTAAAGGTACTGCAGACGTCCACATCCCATGATTTTGGTGAGAATCCATTTCAGCTCCAGAGGATCTTTAGAAGATCAGAACATGTGTTCTTAAATTCTGTCTATTTTCCATATTCTAAAAAAATGACACTGAAGTCTAATTTATTTTAGATTTAAAGTAAAAAAAAAAAACAGAAAAATATTAAAAAAAAAGCGCACCTAAAATAAGCTCCACTATTGTATTGGACCACTACTGTTTAATGCCAAAACTAAATGGAGAAAATTCATTCAAAAACCGATGTCTCTTATCCTGACCAAAACTCTGCATTTTTTTCCTAGGCATGAAATGCAACGTAAGAGAAATGGATCAGAGGGACATGGTTTAGTGGTGGACTTGGCAGTGTTAGGTTGACGGTTGGACTTGATGATCTTAAAGGTCTTTTCCAACCTAAACGATTCTATGATTCTATATATACTGCGTCTGTACATATTTTTTCTATTTCTTGATATTTTGATTAAGCTGACTGGATTGCAAATTTCATATGAAGATTTTTTTTTTCTTCTTACTATGTGAATTGTTGTTTCAGCCTCACAAACTGTCAAGAAAAACTTACCTATACACAGAATTTACTCAGTTAGCCTTGCCATGACGTTGTCTAAAATGGTATTCTCTAAAATTCCAATACAGAATAAACACATTGCAAGAAAGCAAATATATTTTTACAGTCTGCTGTAGTTGCTAAACCAGTCTATTTGGTTTTCTAGAGAAACATCTGGAAAATATACTTTGGAATGAAAAGTAAGGAGTGTGGTGTATGGTATATTGCAAAAGGAGATTTTTTTTCAATTCCTGCAGTTGTTAGGCTAGAAATAAACTGTGGAAATGGTTATAGGGAAAATTTCACTGTACATATAAAAATAATTATTTATATTTAATATTGGGCTACAGACATAGCAGTTAAAGTGCAATATCTGTCGTAACATTCACTGTTTGATTCAGATTTTAATGGCAACCCTTAGGTAATGTTGCATTTGATATCTCTGAACAGAGCACTTGGGGAAAGTCCAGTCAGCAAGAAAAAATAAGACGAGACTGTGAATGTGCTTGTGAGCTATCCAAGTAACGCACTGGAAGACTTTGTCCTTGACAAGCACAAAGAAAAACCAAACACCTGTCTGCCTATCATCCATGACCAATCTCTCTTTAATATCAAACACCTCTGCATTTCAACAGATACTTCAGTCTGCAAAAATACTGAAAGGGAACAAACGCTTCTATACTAGTATATTTTGTAAACTTCACACGACCATTTTTAAAAACCAGACCAGTAATGGGAAAGCTAGCAACTTGGTTTTGGGATCATAAATCCAAAGTCTTTTCTAAGTCAACATTTTATCTTACCGTCAACATGAGCAGATTTTCCAAAGTAGAAAAAAAAACCCAGTTGTTTTTACTTATTGAGGAACTGCATGTTTCAGAAATATTGCTCATATGAGTAGGATAGAAATTTTAAGAAAGAAATTGTTTACGCTGAGGGTGGTGAAGCACTGGCACAGGTTGCCCAGAGAGGTGGTGGATGCCCCAACCCTGGAAACATTCCAGGTCAGGTTGGACGGGGCTCTGAGCAACCTGATCTGGTGGAAGACGTCCCTGCCCACGGCAGGGGGGTTGGACTAGATGACCTTTAAAGGTCCCTTCCAACCCAAACCGTTCGATGATTCTGTGATTCTATGGTTCTACGTTTCTATGTTTCTATGATACAGTAACAGGAGAAGCAATGCTGATCTCGATTGGATTACTTATGAGCAAGGACTTGCAGAAGGAAATGGTATTTCCACACTACCCCTCTACTAAATGTGGTGCTCACACCAGGAAAATGAGCTGGAGGATTTTAATGGCTTTTACCAGTAGGAACACCACAGAAGTTAGCTTGATGCTTTGTTTTTGCTCCATATTTTAATTGGAAATAACTGGCAACCATCTCCCCGATGCATGAGATCTTCAGGATATATTTCTAGACCGCATTCTTCACTGACGTGTGTGGCAATTCAATGGGTTTTTAGCGGAGTCATATAGTCATATAGTTTGGGTGTGGGGGAAGATCTTCAAATGTATGCTCTGCATTTACTAATAGGAGCACAAGGTCTTTTCAATACTGGACTAGAATTTTTGATGAAGTGCCTGGTGGTGAATTTGAAATACCAGCCTGGGGGCCCCAATGAGACATAATTCATTCCAGTAGCTAGAACAAATCTAGCTTCTACATCCATTCCTCCAAAGTCATTATTGACCCAAGGGAAAATGCTAGCCTTAAGCAAGTTTTAATAAAGACTCTGGTGGAGTAGTTTCTGTAGCACTAAATGTGATAATGAGAAACAAGCCACTTAGCTGCAGTAGACCCAGGACCTGTATATAACCTGAAAGTCAGTTTTCTGAGGTTCTTAGGATTCTTTCCAGAGATGAAATGGGCATCCAAAAGAGATTTAATTACCTTGCTCACTAATTTGTTACATAAAAATCAGTCAGGCTTAAATGGACCAATATTCTGCTTGTCCTATATGAGCATAATTTATTTTAATGCTGTTTCTGTAAAGTAAAAATGTCCACAGACTAATCAAGTCTGGGTTGAAAACCAAGGTTTTTACTAAACCAATAAAAGTGTGAACATCTAAATCTGGCCTTAAACATTGCTCTGCTTTAGAACTTTTTGCAGTTTATTTTAAACAATAAATGTTTGTATCTGTCTGTCACCATAAGACCTAGTATCAAACAGCATCACTGGTGCTACAGACTGTGGCAGTTTGAAAGTTTCTTACGCAATTACTGAAAACTCTCGATGGTTGAAGCAGGTCAACAACAACAACAAAACCTGATAAGTAGCATGGATCCTTCTGAAGTTAGATCTGTATTAAAAACAAACCAAAACAAACCAAAACAAACTATCCCTCACTCTGCCCCTTTTTAACCATCAACCACAAAATAAAACCTTGCTAGACACAGTGGAAGTCATTTGAAAATTAAACTACAGTCTTGATACAGAGAGATAGAGAAAGGATCCTTTGTGTGACTGTTATGATCATTAGTCTCCATCCCAGGCAGAGCAATCACAATCTTTTGTGCCTGTTGTTGATGTCTGGCATTCATTCACAGAGAGATGCTTTGTTTTATGTCTTCAAATTCTACAGGCAAGTATTTAAGTTGTGAAAGTCAGCGGAGGAAAACAGAGTAATAGACTCCTCTGCGTTGATGCTTTGGTAATACAATTGATGGGACGGAATAAAAGCACAGAGAAGATAGGCTGAAGGTAGCAGCGCTTTGAGCAAGAGGGGGAATCTGAGAATATTCTCATGTCTAATGCAACGCAGTAAACCGCGGTCCTACTCTTGTCCTCACCCAGGATGAGCAGCATCTAGGTACATCATCATCATATTCACAAAGAAATACCATTTGCAACTTTTTAAAATCTGATCAAGTATTTACTGTGCATAGCAAAAATAAATACTTTTACATTAAGGATGGGGAGGTATGGACTATATGCTTTACAGTCAAACCATCAAACTTAAAGCCAGTATGCTATATTTGCAGCCAAGCCATTCATTTATTTCACATAAAAAGAAGTTTTGGGTACTAATCCTTTTTATGAAAACTCCTAAAATATTTTTAAAAGTAATGGGGGAATCAGTGTGTGCTTTATGATCCAGGAGGACTGGTGCTTACAGGCCTCTTTTTTTTTGCTTTTTGGTACTGCTTGAGTTCAAATCAGATACTATGTGGTGATTTCAATAAAAGTAAAATTGAATCACGCTTCTGTGAAACTCGTAGCCATATATATAGATGAGATGCGGGAGGGGGCACAGAAAATATTTCTAGTTTGAATGGAGATTAAATGTCAAGAAGACTGGAGTTGCCATCTACTGGAGTGTGCAAAGAATGACAACTGACATGCAAAAATCCTGAACTGAAAGCATTAGTCACAATAACAGTCCAGGTACATTGTATATTGCTCCATAACTAAAAAAAAAAAAAAAAAAAAAAAAAAATTATAAAGGAAATCTCCAAAGACAAGGAATTATTCTCCACTCTTAGCTTTTGAAAAGTCAGAAGATGTACGAGCAGGCTGTATTAAAATAATCCCATTTGCCTACGCCTTTTATCTACATTCAGCAAAAGATTATATTTATCACTTCTCATCAGAACACAGATATTTCCACTTTCCAGCTTCAAAAGCACAAAACAATGTCAGAATCTGAAAAGGAGAGAATGGTAAATTCTTCAAATATGAGCACCTAATCACCGCTGCATTTTTAAGCCACCACTTTTTAACACAAGATAATATTATGGAATATCTTCAGTTCATGAAACACTGACAAACGTAACAAAAATCTTCTTAGAGTTGCTTACCACCAAAGACAGTTACTCAATATTCACTGTGCAGTTCCAATAATGTGTGATAAGTTCATATGCAAGAAAAAAAGTATTCACTCTTATGTTTGTAGATGATCTAAAGTAGAATTTTTATTTCCTACATACAGGTCTTGCAAAAGACCCATTATTTACATAAGCAAATTAATAAAATAAGTGTTTACAGCTGGACAGATAGACAAACCAGACCTCTCCAGGGCAGTTCAGAGGAGAAAAGAAAGCAAGAATGTCCTTAAAGTGCTGTGAATGACTTTACACAAAATTAGCAGGAGACATGATGTTGATGAGAGCTACAGCCTGGAAATTCAGTGCATCTGTAGACATGAGCACAACATGTCCCACCTCACAAGACCAAAACCTAGTTAAAAACTATACACGTGCACTAGGATTTTTTGAAAGCAGTTTAATGTTTTCTCATATTTAGTGAAGATGTTTAGTCTCTTACTAAATGTAGAGTATGAAGTGACTGTACGGAAGTATCTGACATGTGAACTATGTTATTATGATTAATGGAGTTCATACATAAAGGGTTATTTCTCTGGAAAACGTCAGGTTGAATAATTACTGGAATTAATCCCAAAGGGCTTTAGAAAATTTTCTGCCCAGTTTCAAGTCACATTTTTATCACATTTTTCTTTTGACTAGAGAGAGATCTTTAATTGTAGTTTTAAGTAAAACAAGTACTGTAAGCAATTCATCAAACATTATGAAAAATGATGTATTTATCTAACAGTCCTTGAAAGTAGCTAATTCACTTTTTACCCTCATCTCTAGGCAATATAGCAAAATCCAATCAATAAATAAACTGGCTTTGTTCTGCCTCTGAAACAAAAAATCATACTGTCCCTATTTTTCATGCATCAGGTTAGGTATAGAATATCCTAGAATTGATATATTGGAATATTACTGGCAATATTATTAAGATAAGTAGGGAACAGATGATAGCATTATTTGGTCTCTTGGATTTTTTAAATCTAATCAGTATTTAATGGATACAACGGTGCCAACAAATCCAGAAAGACAGAGAACACATCTCAAAAGACTCAGAGCTGAATGTGTTTCAGGGAAGTATCCCAAGGTCAGCATTACTTTGCAGTGCTGCAGATGCATCCAACAGGCTCCACGGTCCAGCAGACTGAGGACCAAGAAAAAGCAGCATGTATCAAAGGGTTGTGGAGTTTTTGTGATAAATACTTTTATAACTGCTGTCAGTATGATTTTCTTTGGGCAGAAGGTAAAGAAGCAAACACCTCCCAGCTTCATCCCTCTGGCACCTGGGAAGCTTCTTCCCGCTACATTTTCAATGTCTTCTAATGCTCACTGCCTTCATGGCCCTCATGGCCATGAAAGCAGCTAGAAGTGACTTCTGCTGATCATGCATGACCGGTGGGTGCATGGTCCAAGCTCAGCTAGCAAAATAAGCTGCAGAAAGACAACGTGACCAAACCTCAGGTGTACAGATTACATATCTGCGAGCATTGTAGTTCACTAATTCTTGTCCAACAATTATTGCCTTGAACAACCAAGCTGTGTTGATTATTATCATATTCATTAGGACATAGCAAAAGATAGTCCATGCTGGGCATTATGCAGGGACATGGGAAGAGACAATCCCTGAAATTAAAAGTTGGAAACAAAAAAAACCCAAACCCTAGACGTAGGAAGAATGAGGGCATAGAACAAGCAAAAAAATTATATACAATTAGAAGAAGCAAAGTGATGATCAGGACACATAATACTGCTTCCAGGATTAATTATTTTTTTTAAAGCTAGGTATCTTTAATGCCTCTCTGCTCAGACACTTGTAGTTCCATTTTTTTTAGGTAAAGAAACGATGCCCATTTGCCGTTCTCGCTCCCTTTCTGATCCCCGTTGGCATATTTGGCAATCACTATCGTAGCTTGCTTAATCACCTTTTCTCCCCTACCTGCCGATTTCCCCAATGGGTCCCCATTGAGCAACGAACATGGCGATGCCAGTGCAGATTCTGGGGGCTGAAGGATGATGCTGTGGAAGATTTGGGAGCAGCTTCTCTGCCCATCATCCACAGGGCTGGGGGCAGAAGGGGAATCACTGGGTACAACATGCTGTGGGACATGAACCCTCAGCCAGCGTTTATAGACCACACCAGAGAGGTGCACAGCTCAGGAGCTTCACACCAATGATTTCCCACATCTTTAGGATTGCTGTTGGGAACATTACTGATGTAATCATGAAAAATGGTTATTCTTCCACAGCCATGCATGCAACATACAGCATCCACTTAAATACACAAACACCTTCTCATAGACAAAAAACCTCTGAAAAATGGGGAAAGAACTACGATATATCTTGAGCCACAGGCATTTCACAGATACTGACCTTTGATTTTGATGTAGAGGCTCTAACTAGTAAAGCTTGGCTCTACAACAAATCTGAAGAAGAAAATCAAGCACACTCTTGTCAAATTATAATTAATTTGCACTACAAAAAAGAGCAGAAGTAAGCCAAGTGTTCTTTAAAAATGGTCTCTAGAATTCAAAACACACAGTAAAGTGTCCTATATCTTGAAAAACAGCCTGATCTTTTCCTGTCTTTTCAAGTTGATTACGCATCTTTCCACTCATTTAAAATATAAATTGAGTTTTAAGAAACAATAATCTCTTCATTTTACATGAATATTAAGGATTCAAAATTACAGCAGTAGGAGAGGAAATATGATTCTGAAACATAACTGAAGTAAACCCTACAGCTTTTTTACTATTTGCCCCCCAAAGCTGCTGTTTCACCTTTAAAAACATATAATGTGAGGGTAATTTGCATTCATATTATTGTATGTGTATTGAGAATGTGGTTCACATATGCTTTCTATAGCTTTGCAGGTAAATTCAGGATCTTTGGATATGTTATTAGAATTTACTATACCTTTCTATACATTTATTGAGAGTAAAGGAGCAACACAAAGTTTTGATTACATTGTACGTTTCTTATAAGACGTAAAAAGTCTTTAGCACAGACACACAAATACATTGAAATAAAACCAAACAAGAGTCAGGAAGGCACATTTCAAAGACTGCCATTGGATCTCACAAAATTACATTAGCTGTTGAGCAAAGCTGGGTTTCTAAGATTACACATACACCACACACAAACCACCCCCACCATGTGAAACTGTTCAATATTGCCTCAGTATTTTTAAGTTTTTTTTTTTTTTTTAAAAAAGGTCAGGTTATTCTCTTTTTATAGAAGGCATGACTATCTTTTGTTGTGCCTTTAAATATGTCCTTCTGAGACTCCTGACCCGTGATTATTGCTCTTAGACATTACATCAGTTGCAAATAATACGTAATGAAACCATAAATATTTCAGGTAGTCAACAAGCCGTCTTCTTTAAGTTTGTAAAAATCACAATGACTTCTATCTGAAATGTGAGTCTTCGACCTGGTTCCTGCATTATTACTTCTATGTATGAGCTAATGATTCAGATTCCCTCCAATTCCCCAATAAGATGCAATACACAACCAAGCAGGATTTCAACAAATTTTATCCTGCATTTTCCCTTCAGATCATGGATATCGTCAGAGCAGAAGGATGGAAACATAAAAATCCTGCCTTCTCCATCTGCCAAAATATACCAAGAAGCACACATAACTGAGAATAATACAGTCTGCCAAAGATCCGATTGCCTGTTTGCTATAGGCGCTCTGCTACAGACCAACATCTATTTCCATGACTACATAATCTAGCTTATATTGTTCAGGTCTTCAGTAAATCCAGGAGTCAGACCTAAGAACATTTCAAATTATATTATTTCCAGGCAACAGTATCCAAAAGCAGAGTTTCCCTGTAAAACTCCCTTCAGAGTCAATTCAAATGGTACCCTCTGTGATGGAAGAGAATTCAATAAAAGTCTTTACTCGATTTCAAAATGCTAGTTTAGCACTGACTTCACCACCAACCTATATTTCTTGCAACAATGTATCTACAAAGGCTAGCATAAGGTTCGCTATCTTTTCTCATGTGCTTTAAAATACATTTGGAAAGGAGCAAAAGAAATGAATTAAGAACAACTGATTGTCTAATACTGAGGAGAACAGATTTTCTGCTCTGGGAAAATTTTCCAAGAGCAGTTCATCCATTTGTAAAAAGACTTTCCAGGAGACTGCCAGGAACAGCTTTTAACTTGTTCATCCTAGCTTTTAATAATTGATTTCATAAATTTCTCTCAATTGTCTCTACTTCCTGCACCTTTAATGTCTAAAAAGTGTTTACTGCCAGTAAAGTTATGTCGCTGATAAAAAGAGTGAACTGTTTTGCATGAAGAAGGCTATCCCAACATAACACGAATGACTTCTCTACAGCAGGAGTTTGTTGGCATGGTTATGCCTGCATCTCCAGGTGGGACTTGCCAGCTTTCTGAACTACACAAGTTATTCTGGAGAAGGACACAAAATGCCAGTAAACCATGGACACATGATGGGTTTAGGGCCATAACTGATTTGGCTACAGGGGAGACGTTTCACAGTCCTAACCAACCCTGCTATTCTGTCACTTTGTGTTGTATTCATGGTTGCACCATCATCGAACCTCACAGGTTTGATGAATCTGAGTAAATACACCAAGATCAACCAAGCAACTAACCAACCAACCAAAATGAGGTGCAATGGCATCAATAGCTATCTTGGATTAGCTACATCCATGCAAGAACAGCATCCTTTCGGTAAAAAGGAGTCTTAAAACGCAAATAAAAGACCATTTAGCATTATAGTTTATTCAAAAATAATCCTTACAGATGAACTATCAACAGTAGAAGAGGGCAAAGTAGATGTATTCAAGTGCATGGATGAGCTGTGACCCTCTTTGCTCTTAAGCTAATTGGAAATCAATTACAGTTCATTTGCTGGCACCTCCAGAAATGTTTGGGAAGGTCTTGAGATGAACTTTTCTGGAGTGTCTAGCCATTTCTGAAGGTGGAACTAATTGATTTCCAACTAAATGCGACTAACTAAAACCTTTACAATTGCTAATCATTGCACTCCACGCATGCTTCCTCCAAGACTTCCCAAGGCATTTTTAGAGATATAAATTAGCAAGAGTTAATTGAAAACCAAGGTGTAAATTTCCCTATAAACCAGGAGTTCCAACAACCCAGTAACTTGACTGTAACACACCAGTCTTTGTTTAACCAGGGTGCTGCATGATCTTCAGCAATGTGTTGATTAATCACAAAAAGAGAGTTTTTACTTGTCATTTTTCCATTATAGCTGGACATTCACAACCAATAACACCATCTAGAGCTTTGACAGCACGTCCAGAAATCCATAGGCAATTTCACAGCTACTTAAGAGAGTCCGTAACTCTTTAGCTTATTCAAGTAGTCTATCAGTAATGAATGGAGGAGAGAGACACTTCATCTTACCACTGATATATTTTCCTAAAAATTGACATTTCCGCACTACATTGACAATTCTGCACATAGGTCTTTATAGAGCTGTACATGACTACCTGCTATTGAACGTGGTTGATGATGAGAATGGAATGACTGTAATGAGAGAGAAAAGTGTTTGTCACATTGTCAGAAATGATAAGATGATTTACATAAGAATATCTATTATTTAAAGGTGGTAACAAATCCCATGCATCTGTTCTGCTCTGCAATAATTTAATGGTAGCTATCATTATTACTTTGACATCTTGAATTGCTGGAAATATTGTGGTCAAAAGCTTGGGTAATATAGTGCATTTTTATATTTACTAAAAGAGACATGTTATACAGGTGATGGACTTTTTATCATCTGAAACCCTGAATTCTATGTAGAAGGGACAGTTGGCCAAATGCCAGGGATGACCGAGATATAATTACTAGAGAAATAACAGGTTTAATTTGCTTTACTTGAAGTCACTTCTTTTTCTTCCCTTTTCTGTTTGTAAATGTTTCCTTTATACAAAATGACATGGTTCACTGCACTTGAAAATTAAAGATTACCATGTAAGATCAAGGTTTTAGTCTGTCCATTCACGAAGAAATTAAAATCACCGCTAAAGGTCCCACTCTTTATTATACTAATAGAAACCACTCAGAAAATACCAGAAGGAAGAAATATACTCAGTATTTAATATACTGTTTTGTCTTTTCATATTTTGTTGGTTAATATATTAAAACGTGTATATAAGCACAGTTAGAAATTAGTGGCCAGATTCTGATCTTATTCATATAACTGGCCAGATTCTGATCTTATTCATCTTATATTATTAATGCAGGCAGGTTAAATCTCTAGGTACAAATAGTAATGCCATGCAACACAAAGTATTAGTAAGTATGAAACGATTCTGAGGCTAGTTAAAAGACATGTGACATTAATCTGAACTCAATATTAAAAATGTGTAGACTAAATACATTGAAAAATGTTTTCCTTTTTCAACCTGAACAGTTTTGACAATCACTGCAGGGTGTTGCCAGTGAATTACACTTGTCATTACTCCAAGAAAGAGCTTCCCAGCTAAACTTGCTAAAACTTTACTCACGTTGTTATTCTGTAACCTACTTTACACTGATTTAATCAATCTCCCTTAAACACATAAAAACTTAGTTTGCACTTAGTAAAATGTTTTATAATAGCACATTTAATAAAGCTAATTTAAATCCGCTAATTTATAGAGATTTGCCAGAGGCTTTGAAACTTCAGAAAATGTGTAAACTTAACGGTTTGGCTGTGATAACAGCTCAGACAGTGGAAATTAAGCCCTTTGCATTACAATCATGTTCAACGTGGATTCCTAGTTTTATTGCAAAAAAAGTACCTTTCAAAAACATAGAAGAAAACCAAATTTACAAAAGATATTTCAGGGTTAAGACATACATTTACCCAAGTTTGTCTTTTCAGATCCACGTACCACAATTCTTGAATTTGGTCGCTACTGTGCCTCAACACCACAGCCCCAAGTTTGAGTTCTCTCATTTTAAGACTACCTGGATTCTTTTTTGCAAACAAATTTTGGACAAATAAGAGCAGAGTCTCTCATGCCATAAACCTCTGACAGAGCTGTGAGATAGTGGCCATTAATTCTGGGTCCCTAATTATAGTTGTCAGTCTTCCAGCTGGTGCTATATAGGTTTGGTACTGTCTGCCGTAATTTCTACCTCTGGAAACCAAATGATAATAGATTATATGCCAGTGTGGGAATAGGCAGATCGGTTAGGATCGAGGCTGTATCCCAGGCGATAGCAAGAAGAATCAGTGAAAAAAAGTATTCAGCTCTTCACAGGGATGTATCAAGGAGTTTCATCTCTACTAGAGGAATTCTTCACTTTATACATAGCATTTAGATGGTAACTAAGTGATCATTATCATCATCTATCATGACAGAAAATGTCAGTTTTCCTTGAAGGCATAGTTGAATTTTTTAGGGCTACTGTTGCAGATCTCTCCCCAAATTGCTACATGGGGGAGGACAGTAAGACCTACCCCATGAAGACTCATAGGGTGGCTGTCTTTTAAGAGATACATCCTTATCGCTTTGAACCTTTTTTTCAGCATCTGTAAAGTTCAAGTCATCCTTTTAAATTTTTTTCCTGCTAATTGCATCAAAATATTCAGAAATGTAATCCCGAAAATATTCACGGACAAGGTTTTTTTAGTCTTTTCTCCTGCTTCCATGCTCTAGGTTCTGTCATTGCTTTCCCTCCTGCTTTTGTGTACTGAGAAACAGAATTAAGGTGTACTGCAACCAGTGGACACTTGCATAAACAGCCTGCTTTGAATAAACCAGCATGATCTTGGGAGAGGAAGAACACATTCAGCTTTCCTGCCCAAATGCTAAAACATATGAGAGGTTCATATACTATTAAAGCATCACATCTTTGCTTTGAGACCACTGAAATGCAAAGGCTGTGAATAGCAGAAAAATGTGAATAAACTGAATTGGGAGCATAAAAGCACATTGATTCCCAGGTTCTGAAACTGCAGTCAAAGTGTTTTATATTTGTAATTTATTTAAGACTTTTTTTGGCAAATACATTTGTAATGAATCTCCTTCACACATTTTTATGCACGAGAGCTTAAGTTTTCCAGGACTTCTGTAAAACAACTTTTACTGCATCAAATTACTGCATTCCTTGATCTCTATCAGCACACACTCACAGCAGCCAGCCACACTCAAACACAACGAATCGCTCTAGGATTTCATAGTTCTGCAACAGATACTTCAAAAAGAAGATTTTTTTTTTTAAATTAATACAGTTGTGAAAAAGAAAGCAAATGTAACGGTTTTGCCCTGCCTCCAGCATTTCACAACCAATGTTGACTTAAAATTAGCACGATCTTCTGCAATACTTGTATTTCCATGTGAAACTTCTTCATAGAGAATTCATGCAGAATCGTGAGCTGTCAGCTCTGATCGCATTCACCAGCACACAGGCTTTAGACTCTGTTTCATAATAGGAAAAGATGGCCAGCGTTTTCCTGACAGAAGTATCGTATATTTTTCAGTCAGTAAAAATTACAGAGAGAGTTCATTGTCGATGCATTTCCCATAGATAATGAGGACTGCAAATTATCAGGCAAGGATTTTTTTGGTACATGGAACGAAAACCAGCATAATCTGCAGAACTTATTAACTAATCGGGCTTTAAACCCCTTCTTTGCATGCTGCCGACATGGTCAGAGTAACCTATACATTGATCTTATTCCAAAAGCACAGTAATCTTTATGCTGCAAGAATTATAGTTTTGTGTGCCGTAGCGTACACTGAAAAAAAAAAAAAAAAGCTTTTAGGAAAGGCATGTGCTGAACACACACAAAATATGCAGGATGGAAAAAGACCAAATGTAATTAAAGCTTATATGAAACCAGACATTCCTATTTGCAGAGCTCTGGCTGCATTTCTATGAGAAAGAATGCACAGAATTTCAAATCATGCTCTATTTAGACAATGTCAGAATAAAACCACATTCCCCCCCAC
>NW_008825538.1:1437460-1442937 GCF_000699105.1 Pygoscelis adeliae | reverse complement strand
CCCCACTCCCCCACCCCAAGACTCCAAAAGGCAAATCTCATCATCGGAATTAGAGAGAAAAAGCAATCCAAAGATACTGGTTTACATATTCCTTCCCAAACCAAGAAATCAAGTATCTCCCTCTCCCGGCTAATAGCTTATAAATTCAGACTTTAAACAAAAGCAAAAAAAAGAATCCTAATTCTCAAGCTTCCTACTTAGCACTGCCTCGCTGTTGATGATTTGTGCGGCTGTGTGTGCGTGCGTGTTTGAGAAATGGCGAGATAGGCTTAAAGTATTTTCCATTTCATCAAAGAGCATATATTACTTTCCTGGTTCGCTCAAATGTTGGTTTTATGCCCACCCCTTTTCAATCTGCCCATGTCTGAGATGCACAGTGCAGGCGTACAATCATGAGCAGCTTACGACACTCAGTGAACACTAGGTGCCTCTGCATGCTCTAGCAACATACTGCTCAGCTGAAGGGAAGGGATTCTTGCTGTCTCTCTCTGCTCTAAGCATCACCTAACAAGCAAAGCGAACAAAGAATGGGAAATAAAGCTACCCTTAGCCGGTCAGTGAATGAATGGTAATCTCTCTATGGAGTAAAGGTTGTGCTGGTCAATGGTCGTTGCAAATGATGGACATTAAAGAGATTGACAAATCCTGTGGAGTCGTTAGTAAAGAGTTTGGAGTTTTTTTCACGCCACAGTGTTAACTGCAGAGAAAAGGACAGAGGGAGAAGGAGAAGATCAAGCTCATGTACATAGTTCTGAAACTTGCAGGTCCTAGGAGTCAGCTAAAAAGCTAGCTGGACAAGCCTTTCGCTCTTTGAGCAGAAGCGAAGTGAGACATTGTGAGCTTGCCAGCCTTGCAAAAAATTGAAAGGGACCGAATTTGTAGCACAGAGGGGTCTTTTTTAGCTCTGCATATAATTAGTCCAAACACAAAGGAAGCAACTGAATGGAGGTTGTCACTCTCTGGAAAAGGGTGGGTAAGACACTTTTTAATTAAATTCTTTCATGAAGAAAGATTTTTTTTTCTTTGCTGCAGCATTTAACATGAACAAAATCACTATCATTTTACCTTTGAATGTCTGTGAACTTTAATGCTGCACAGCTCCTGCATGCTGTAAAGTGAAATATTTGCCTCTGTGTTTGTTCTGTTTGCTGTTTTGCTTTGGTTTTCTGGCTTTGTTTTGGGTTTTTTTTTTTGTTTTCCCTTAAATAAAATATGATGTAGAATTTGAAAAGATTCAATGGACATTCTCAAGCATATTTGGAAATATTCTTGCTAATGGATTTCCTTCTTATTGGTCTCTGTTTAAACTGGCTGCTGAGGAAGCCCCCGGGGTTGATATTGTGTACGCTGGGTATCTTTTCTAAAATGCTTCCAGCCGTGAATAGTGGGTGTCCACAGCTATGTCGGTGTGAGGGCAGGCTTTTGTACTGTGAATCACTGAATCTTACAGAGATGCCTCGCAACCTGTCGGGCATGATGGGCTTGTCTCTGCGGTACAACAGCCTTTCAGAGCTGCATGATGGACAGTTCACAGGGTTAATGCAGCTCACGTGGCTCTATCTGGATCACAATCACATTTGCTCAGTGGAGGGGAATGCCTTTCAAAAATTGCGGCGAGTTAAAGAGCTCACCCTGAGTTCCAACAAAATAACCCAACTGCCCAACACCACTTTCCGACCCATGCCAAACTTGCGCAGTGTGGATTTATCATACAACAACCTACAGTCTTTGGAGCCTGACCTGTTTCACGGGCTGAGAAAACTAACAACTTTGCACATGCGGTCAAACGCCATCAAGTTCGTGCCAGTGAGAATTTTTCAGGACTGTCGCAGCCTGAAGTTTCTAGACATAGGATACAATCAGTTAAAGAGCCTGGCTCGAAACTCTTTTGCAGGCTTGTTCAAACTCACTGAGCTGCACCTCGAGCACAATGACTTGGTGAAGGTGAATTTAGCCCATTTTCCCAGGCTCATCTCCCTGCACTCTCTCTGCTTGCGAAGGAATAAAGTTACCATCGTAGTAAACACTTTGGACTGGATATGGCAACTTGAAAAAATGGATCTCTCCGGCAATGAAATCGAATACATCGAACCTCACGTTTTCGAAAGCGTACCTCACCTCAAATCCCTGCAGCTGGACTCCAACCGGCTGACCTACATTGACTCCCGTGTCCTCGACTCCTGGAAGTCCCTCACTAGCATCAGCCTTTCTGCAAGCGCCAGGGATTGCAGCCGTAACGTTTGCGCCCTGGCCTCCTGGCTGAGCAACTTCAAGGGTCGCTACGACAGCAATCTGCTCTGTGCCACCCCTGAGTACGCACAGGGCGAGGATGTTTTGGACGCGGTGTACGCTTTTCACTTGTGTGAAGACGCGGCAGACCCAACGAGTGTTAACACCCTCTCCCCGGTAACGAACAACAGCGACCAAACGTTCAGCTACGGCTCTGCCACCGCCACGTACGACGTGCAGGACAGCGAAGGGGACCAAACGACATACGCCATAACTGTGACCATGCCCGGCGAGAACTCGGAGAACGCCGTTCAGATTCACAAAGTGGTGACGGGGACCATGGCACTGATTTTTTCCTTCCTCATCGTGGTTTTAGTGTTGTACGTCTCCTGGAAGTGCTTTCCAGCCAGCTTAAGGCAACTAAGACAGTGCTTTGTAACACAGCGCAGAAAGCAGAAGCAAAAACAGACCATGCATCAAATGGCTGCCATGTCAGCCCAGGAGTATTACGTTGATTACAAACCCAACCACATTGAGGGAGCCCTGGTGATCATTAATGAGTACGGATCTTGTTCCTGTCACCAGCAGCCAGCGAGGGAATGCGAGGTGTGATTTTCCTTGGGGATTTAAACAGTGTGCAACCAAATAACAGCGTGCAGGGAGGCAGTGGCACGGGGTGGGGGGGGGGGTTGCTGTGCTTTGCTGGTGATTTCTGACGTGCTCCTCTGCCAAAATTGTTAAGAGGGGCTGTCTAAAAGACTTGATATTTTAGCTTTATCGTGTCTTAAAAATCTTCAGGACAGTCAATCTTAAGATTTCATATGCTAATACTCCCTTTGAAGATCTGTCAATATTCAGGAATCTGAGAGTGTAAAAAGGTACCAATTATTGATCTTTTGTAAACTAAGAAAACTGTTTAAAATAAAAAAAAATAGCATTTACAGTTTTTACAGACTGGTGTATATTACATGAATTGTTCCCTGTATACAAAATGCAACAGTTCAACCTCTTTTTCTCTTCATACTGAGTGTTGAAATGAAAGTTTAGGAGCAAAGAAGCCACGTAAAATAGCAAGCTTAAAATTAACCAGATGGCTTCGCACTGTAATTAGTACACATTCACTTACATCATGTTACTGAAGATATGAAGCATGACACTGGAATTATATTTTTGTTAATGTGCTACCTGTAACTGGATGTCAGTACAACAAGGAGCCAGTGCACCTCAGAAAGGCTAAAGTTTTGACCGTGTCCCTGGGACAGGATTTCTGAGGATTTTTAAGTACAGCTCACTTGTTAGTTGCCGTAAGATCCACAAAAACTGCATCATAACCCCTAAAAGCATTTTGTATCAAAACTGATCATATTGCAAAGTCTCACTAAAAACCAACAAACAACAAAACCCAAAAATCTGAAACACTGCCAAGAAAAGTGCTCGTCATCACTTTCTTGAAAACAAAAAAGACCAAAAAATCTAAATTTAAGGGCTTTTACTAGCGCTTCCTACTTTTATGCTTGTTCTGAGATATGCTAAGAGCAAAGAAACCCTTGCTTTGTGCACTGTGGTGCCATGGTGAATGGAGAAGAGTAAAAGCTAATCGGTTCTCGGTGGTGAAACCTGTGTGTGTTTCAAGAGTAAAACCTCGGCTGTAACAGTGTCAGAGTAAGACAGAGAGTTATTAGAGCATACTTCTGGGTCCTGTAGTAAACTGCTAGCAAAGCCTATCTCCTGTCCCTCACTTTCACCACCAGCCTTCACTAACAAAACAACTCTAAAATCTCTGCAGAGGCTGGAAGTATACGAGCCCTCCTTATTAATGACTGATAAATGGAATTGATGGATATAAGCAGTGATTTAATAATGTCGAATCACACAGCTGTTTTATCTGACTGCCCTTAAATAAAGGCTTCCTTTCCTTGTATTTTGGATTTTTCATTCCAGTATGTGAACAACCTACTGAATGATCTGTTCAACAACTCCTCTCATACTAATGAAGATGAGGTAGTTTTATAACATCAGGCAGAGCATCTTGAAATTTTCTTCATACAGCATTACATGCTAATAAAATGTTACGGATAGTGAATAGGGTAACGTTTCTATGCTTTGTACATATTTCTCTATCCTTAGGTTACCACCAATAGAGGAAAAAATCAGAAATCTGACATATATTTTAATTTAACACAGTTTTTTTCTTTTTTATAGCATCAAACTGCCACCTACTCTTAAAAGGCTACAGCAGACTTATAAAGCAGAGAATAGGCACAGAATAAACCATTTTTTTTTCCCGCACAGCAGGTTTTAGTCATTAATTTTAAACATAAAGTGTGAATTTTATATTTTTTTCTGACTGACACTATTTTTAAGGAGTCAGAACTTATTTTCCTCTATTTGGTACATCTGAACCTGTTTAATATTAAATATGATGATAGCCTCTTAAACAAAAATTTTATTTACTGAGACTATAATGTCACCTGTGAAAGCAATGAGACTATGTATTGGGAGAGGGCTTTTTTCATAAGAAATTTAATGAAAATCAACTGCTTTTTTATTAAAGCCACTGAAAATTCACTCACAGCTTTGAAACAAGCTAGCACTGTTAAAACTAAGCTTTTCTCTCTTTAAATAAATGCACGTTTCTGTTTCTATGCTCAAACCCACACGGGCCTGATCCATCCTGAAACTCCCCAGTGACCTGAGGGGTTGAGTGTCCATGTATGAACCTAACAGTGAGGGCAGAGAGTAGGTAAGGAGCCCCCTGTCTCCTTGGGTGCCTGGTCATATTTTAAGAGAAAATACTTTCCGCCGTGCTAACTGAGGGCCAAACTGTATGCATTTTCCCCATTAAACCCTTCTCTGAAATCAATAGGGAATTTAACTGTGAAAAATTGGCTCTCTAAATTTGGACTACATTATATGTTCCTCAAATCAACATGCAGCACTGCAGCCAGAAGGACTGCTTACAGCTAGTTGCCAGGAAGCTTCCAAAACCAACCAAGATTGTTAAGATACTCTCTGCATATGGTGAAAAAAAAATATATATTTATATATGAATTAGCTTTATTTCTATAGCGATCCCCTGTTGCTATAAGGAAATGTATTAGTTCAGTCATGGTTTTGCCCCTGTAAATCTGATGCAAGACTGGTACCGACAACCAGTCATCCCGTGGTTGTATTTCTATGTATTTTTAGCATATTTGTGGGTTGTATTTTAAACACACTAGTGATTGCACCGCTCTGGAGTTATTCCT
>NW_008825538.1:1410723-1437403 GCF_000699105.1 Pygoscelis adeliae | reverse complement strand
TAGCAACCTCAAGCTATGTTTGCAAAGACATGAGTAATTCTGCCTTTGGAATTTATTCACCTCTGTGCTTCATGCATCTTGCATTGACAGCTCAAGTAAACGGAACAGAACATTTTTCTTTAAAGGTGCAGTGATTTCCTAAGTGAGAGCTGATTTCGGTATTGCCTGTTGCCATTTCTCCTGAAGAGAGGTAATGACCACCGATGACTTGCCACCCTTAGCAGGATGATGGATGGATCCTCCATACAGAGCACAGCACTAATTAAACTTCAGAAAACGATATATTTCAAAATCATCACGCAGAAATCTTTTCTAAGGGTAATATCTTCTAGAGACAACCTTCTAACGATCTCCAGAGGATATCTGGAGATCTGGATACCCTTGGAATATCTACTGGTGGAAAGAGGGGTGTCACTGCTATTACATGGCATGAAGGTACTCCACAGGGCGGCCGCATCTAGTCTGAAAGTTTACATGAAAAATATATGGATTGTAAAGAAATAAAGAGGCAAGTATTTCATTTCAGTCCAGCTATTGCAAACCCAGTTATTCATCCTGCTCCAGGCTGCTTGCATTGGTATATATGAGAGTTATTATATTTGTACTGCATTTATAGCAACTGCAGGGACAAATTTTCCCTAACTCTTTCTTCCAAATTTCATGTTCACCAACTGTCCAGAGACATGTCATTCCCTCTCTTTTGATGCCCTTATTCTGGCTTATGAAATGGCTCCAAATAAAAAAGGAAGAATTAAAAAAAAAAAAAAAAGATGCTTTTGGGGTTAGTTGTGACAGTTTGTTGTTCAGGACATGCGTGGGGAATATCGAAGGAATGAAAATATTTTAAATGTTCCCCTTTTAATGTTCCACTTAATAGGACTAATCTCCCTTTTATAATTATGTAATTAACATTATTTTCTTTTTATTTAAGTGTCCTTTAACATACAAGACAGGGTGAAAGGCAAGCAAAAGCACTACCTTTTCTGAGGATGGTTAACACTACCAGTGTTACGGATCTCTAATATGCAATCTCTTGCTGCTAACATCAATACACACTCACAGTGCACCCAGTGATGAAGGAACTGTTGCTGTGTATGCTTTGAATGTATATAAGGGATGATTTATTTTCCTTTCTTGTCTTTTTTCCTTCCTTTCTGTACTACTTGGAAAAAAAAAAGAAGTGATATGGAACCACAGAATCAATGCTAATGTACCACATTCTGTTTCTGGCCTGAATATATAAAATACAAAGAAATTCTGTGTTAAAGCTGCAAATTCCCTCCTTTACCACGCTGTTTGAGTACTGCAGGGGGTCAGACCAAGGGGATGATCTGTTCCTCCATGTGCACAGCAATAGCTAGATGCTCTGTACCAGTCTGAAGATGCAATCCCATGCCTGGTTCATAACTGCCTTGCATACGTGTGCCAGAGAAAGATCACTAATGATACCTAAGGATATTTTTGTGTGCTTTAATATATTCTGTATGTTTTTATGGCTAAGGCATTGAGGGGCACTTGAAATGAGCCTATTTGATGATTTTTCTTTGGTTCTGATAAAAAGCCCCGTATTTGCTTTTGAGATAGACTAAATTTGTTTCTTCTACGTGTTTCATTCTGCATTGACAGCAAAAGGACACTCTGAATACCCCTCCCCTTCCCCCCAGCTTCTCCAATGGTGTTCAGAATGGCAAATAAGAAGGAGTATTTAATTAGGAAGCTTACTTCTAGTGCTATAATAATAATAACAGTAATAATAATAAAAGAAATGAAGAAGAGACAAAAGATGAGAGAAAAGACTGGAGTAACGACAACTAGATCAGGTTGTTGCTGGCTCCCTTTGCCTTTTCTTTTTTAAAGATGGTAAATCTAAAGGACTAGCACAGATGAAAAACCAAGACTGAAGGTGGGTGGAGAAAGCAGTTTTAAAAACTGAGCAAGCAGGGATGAAACAGCTTCTGGCAAGGAGGGTACAACACTAAATAGCTTCATTGAGCAATAAAGAGAAAAGGAAAGGGTGAAGAGACAGGATGAAAGGGACGACGAGAACCGGTGAGAAAGCAAGGGGACCACTGTGCACACAAGGAAAATGAGGTTTTTCAGTGCCTTCACCTCCCACATCAAGACGGTGGCAAGGACAACAGCAGAGATTTAAGAAAGATACCCAGCATTTCTCTCTGTCTCTCTTTCTCTCCCTGTCTTCCCAAACTCACCGTCACACATACGCTCTCATTTACAGAGGCGCAGAGGGACAAGCTTTCCCAAACACACACGCACGCAACCCCATCATTTCCTGTTGCCTGGGAGCACAATGTCCCCCTCATCCATCATTTTGTTCGCTGAACTCCAGCACTGTGCCCCTTCCACTAATTTTTTTGGCTGGACTTCTTAGCTGTCCTAGTCACAGTTCACCACAGACTTTCTAGAAAACCAGAATTTTCTACCCAAAATAGCTCTTTTTCCCGCCCCATCCCTTAAGAAACCCTCATCTGGAGATGGGTGATCTTGAGCTACAGCAGATTCTCCTGCTAATTATATCCACACACATTCTCCCTCATATTCAGCTTTTGTATTCACAGCTATTATGACAAACAGATCTGAGATATTTTTGCTGTGTTCAATTTATCATTATGCACCAAGGTTATACTTTTCCTTGACCTGCTCAACCCAGTCTAATATTAACAAATTGAGCATTTATATGGGTTCCTTTCCAAGCATGAAGTTGATTAGGAATTTAGGAAATGCTGGTGATTTAAAGATTAACCTTTCATATAATTACTGACATAAACCAGAGCTATTAAGGTATTAGAAACAACTATTCAGAGTATATTCTACGTAAAAAAAATATCGCATTTAGAGCCACGCAAAAGACTTTCCATACCAGCCAAATTTTATTTTTTTCTTACCAGCAGAAAAACCTGGTGAAAGGAAAGGAGTAAGAGCGCAGTCTACCTCTAAAGTTATGTAGAGGAAAACAAGGCTACAAAAATATTACAGAAACCAAGCAACAATCTTCTGCTGGCAAGACACAGCCTGTAATTGGGTGGGTGGCTGTGAAGATCCGAGATGAATGCTGCGGAGCACTGTAATTTTATTGCAGTCTGTCTGCTTTAAAGTGAACATATTTGCAATGAAATCTGTATTTCCGTGAGAGCAGGGCAATTGTTTTTGTTATAAAGATAACGTCACTTGTTGGCATTCAGACACAATTATTCCGCCTTTAAACCAATTACTGTTCTTATTCACTTTTGCTGGTGTGATAGTTTGGTGAGACAGTCAAATGTAACAGGCTGCATTGAAAAGAGTTTGAGTTCAAAGTACCCAGATTTGCATTACAAGAGAAGAAATTAAGTTTAAAATAAGCATCAGCTTTTCACCTTTTCCTACACTTCTCCTCTTCCTGAAAACTCCAAATATGTGCATCACTTATAGAAATTAAGAGATAATTGGCAGTGGCTAAAGGATAACATTATGTGCTCCTGTGCTTGGCAAACAGCACCTACTATTCTGCTAAGGCACTTTTTATTTTAAACCACTTCACCATTCTCATGTTCTTCACATCCTCACCAGACACAGTAACTACTGCCAGAAAGATGTCTTTCAACACGGGTGCTATGGGAACATGACCAATTCGGTTCCATTTCTGAGCTAACAAAGACTAAATCCAAGATTTCAAAGGTAATAGGTAAGTATAAAAATCTACTTCATCACTGAATTACCATTTTTAGCACAGCAGATTTCTCTGACTGACATGGTTAGGCACTAAGCCTGGTCGTTCATTTATTACAAACTTTGTTGTGGCTTTTATCAAGACATACCTTTCTCCTAATAGCAAACCAGACCACGACACTGAAGAGAGGACTAAAAATTGTATTTTCAGTAAAATCTGAGATAAAAAAAATATGCATGGACATATCAAATTGATTTAAGGGCTTATCCAATGAAGGCAATGCAGCTTATATATACCAAATCTCCCTGAAGTAGCACACCTCTGTACCCTAGTGGTTGCAATTAGGTATGAGCAAACATCCTCCTAATAGCTGGGGGACACAAACTGAAAACAGATTTCTGAATATCTTTTAAAATATATACTTTCCCTCTAGCTTTTATCCCTTGTTACCCACTGTCCCGTTTTTCATTCCCAGAACCTCACAGGCAGAGTGAAGCAAAAGTCCGGGGCGGGGGGGGGGCGTAGAGAGAAACCCTTAAAATCCCAAACTAAACTGCAAGAACAGCGCACAGCTATTGAATTCCAGAGGTTTTCATTCTTCTAACAACTGCCAGCCCTTTCAAACACATCTGCTATCAACCCTCTTTGCAAGATGAAAGGTAAAGTGAGCTCCCGGGAGTAAACCTGAATCTGTCTCTGTAGTTCAGTGCCTCTACTGACAGTCTGGCTTGCTAAGAGAGCTTGGTAAATATTAAAGAATGTTAATAATAATGAGATAAACCACCTAGGGATTTTTTCCCCGCCCTCTTTTTTTTTAAACTTGGCTCCATACTAAAGTTTATCTTGACAGAAAATTTACTTCTCTGATCCAGATTATTTCCCAAAGCAATTTTTTTCAGCAGCAAACAGAAATTTGTGGCTGCTGCTAAAAGGTTTGCTATCCCCACGCTAGAGGCCACCGCATGTCAAATGTTTACCTTAATTTCATGTAAATGTCACTCCATATTGGACATTCTGTATTTCTTTACTGGCATATGCAGCTGCCTCCATTTCACAAACCTTCCCCTTGCGCCGTAACTACCTTTACAAACAGCTCAGAACGCAATGCTACTGTCAGATCAAATTCCCAAACAACGACCGGATGGAATGGATTTATTATGTAATTGCTGCAGTCCAATAAATTGAATGTGAATCCTATGGCCTGAAAGACAAAGAAGTAATGGAGACAATAAATAAGTAGAGGAAATGCATCTGACACACTTTCTGTGGGGAAAAAATCTCACAAAACAAAAACCACTGTGTGGGACAATGCTTAAGCTTGCAGAAGGTGGAGGGCATCGAGTACCAACTGCAAAAAGGTGAATTCCATGGGATAGAGAAAAGGACTGCTAAAAAATAAAGGGGAAAATTGAAAAGGGGACAGTGCCCACAGCAGATTAATCAGAAAGAGAATTAGGTGATAACCAACACAGAAGAAACTCACCAAGGGATAACAAAGCACTGTGGTGATATTTGATGACAAAATGAGTATATAGAAACATGTCTTTGCAGTGGGGGAAACAGCAATCCATGAAGTCCCATGAAGCTGAACCCTGAGCTTATTCCTCTCTCCATCTTTGCTCTGTCACGATGGGCTTTTTGGTATATTTTTAAAAATCTTAATTATTTTATTACTGTTATGCACAGAACTGGACCCTTGCTTTGATGTTATATGAAATACCATAAACCAATAGTTGTTTTTCGATGGGTGGCACTTCTAGTCTGACGTAAACCCATTATGTATTGGGTTTGTGTATGTATTTGCCTGATTCCAGCAATTGTTAGGGATTACATTAGGTTATTCTAGTTGGTGGAATGAAGATGTTCCCAAAAAGTTCCCCTAAGTAGTTTTATGAAGTTACACTGTGTATCTTTCATAAAAAAGGGAGTTGAAAACTTTTCTCTTTCTTCCCTGGTTGTTTTCCCATGATGTAGAATAATCTAGCCCCAATCTGTCATTTTTCATTAGCAAAGGAGTCAAGCTATGGCTGTTCATGATAGCTCTTAATGAGGATTTGATGAGTAAGTAAGTCCTGGAAAATCAAGCTTGAAACAAACACTAAAATCTATCTCAGATCTATTGTTTCCAGGTAATAGAGATGTTAGCAATTGGGAAATAAAAGTTAGAGTGTTTAAAGCACTAGGGCATTTAAATCAACAAATCAGGACATCCAAATGGTGTTTATCAAGAAATAAAAAAAAGAAAGTGTAAAAATGAAGTGGAGGAGCTAGTAAAAATTGAAGATTTCTGGTAAAAGTAGCTGTTGCACCAAAACCTGAATAACTAAAATGCACTGCAGTTCCCCTAGTTTAGAGCTGATTAGAGATGATCATAATGGACCGGTGAGTCTTATCTCAGTAGCTGTTAAGTTAATTTCAAGATTTATTAAGGTCTGTAATACCATACAATAGGGAGAAATTGACTGGTCGTCTGTGGAGTAACATCATGCTTCTGTAACAACCTGCCGTCCTGAACTTTTGGACTACCATAGTAATATTAACGAAGTGGCATACAAAAAAGGCATTTTTATATTTGGACTTTTAAAGAGCTTTTGACAAAATGCCTTTAAAAGATATTCAGCTTCCCATAAATAAGACAAGCTCCATGGTCATAGAAAACCAGCTAGGCACCCAAAAATACAGTGGCCTTTTACTCAATACAGCGAAAAAATGGAGCGCAGTAGGGTCCCAAGGCCAGGGCTGCTGAGTCATCCCAGCTACAATCAGGAAATGTATGGCATTTTTCAAATGACAGATTATTTGTATCGCTAAAAGTAATGAAGATCATGAGGATGTGTAAAGGGACTTCCAAAAGCTGAAGATTATATAAGCTTTGATGGATGAAATTCTGAATTGTCAAATACAAAGCAAAAGTCAAGATGTAAGGAAAACTGTTCATCCATGCCTTGGAGATGTAAGTTATATGCAACAGGGAGACAACTATCTTTCTGGATATTGCATTGAATATCTCTGCTCAGTGTGCAGAGAAAAAAAAAAAAAAGGAGGAGGAGAAAAGAAAAGAGGAATAACATCTAAAACGTGTCCATAACAGAACAGCTTTCAAGAAATTAAATAGCTTGATATAAATCACTACTACGCCTTCAGTTAGAAAATAGTCCCCAGTTCTGTTAAGCATAAATTAGGAAAGGATCTAACTGCTAGACAAGGCTAAGCTTCTGACAGGTAAAAGGATGAATGATTCGGGGAAGTCTGGATGTAAGGAGAGAGGCAAAGAAACCGGACCTACAACTGCAGCACAGCAGCAAAACGTGTATCCATTCCCCCTCTAGTGGCCAGTCCACATAGGGCTATTGCAAAAATAAAATAAAATCACGGACGGGAAAGGCAATACACTGTCAATTTATTTTAAAACAAGCACACACCCCCTCTTTTTTATTCCCCTTTCAATTTTATGTTGCTTCACTCTTTATTACTATTTGCTATTCCTCATTAAACTGCCTGCCGTGTTCCCTTGTTGTTTCTTGTCATTACTTAGCGCAGAAGCCGTTTTACAGCAAAGGTATTTTTTTTTGTGACATGCTTGTACCTACCTGTAAGAAGAGGATACGGAGTGTGACAGGGGCCCATGCACACTCTAGCATCAGAAATAATCATAAATTAAAAAAATAAACTCTGGAACACATTGTACAAGATATCGCTGATGCAAAAAATAGGCATTAAAAACCCGAACAGTTGTACAAAAATGGAAACATTGAACTAATTGTGTACATATAACCCTAAAACCTTTTAGATTAAAAAAGGTGCTTTTTTAGGAACAGCATCTGGGACAAGGCACACCATGCAGTGGAAACGGTCCCTTTAATTTCCTACTCATGGACCAGTCACTGAATTTCAGTGTTCCCAACCTGCACAGCTACAGTCACCTGGAGAAACTCAGGCCAGATGAACCTTACATATCCCCATGTTTCAAATAGACGCACAGGTTCTTTTTGGTCAGTTACTCCTCCTTCTGTCTTCTGCAGGACATCGGCTAAAATTGGAAGAATCCCCCTTTTTAGCAATTTCTCTGAATAATGCAATATAACAGACCATTTTCTGTTCCTATCTTTTAACAATCCTAACCTAGAACATTTTGTGGTCCGAAGGAGCTGAGATGCTAAGCTGGATGCACTGAGCGGTGCTGCTGAGGACTGAAAGGGACCTGTGCTTTGTTTCTGGTTGAGATAACACCAAACACTTTGTTAGGACTGTATATTTTATTTAAGTTCCTGTTCTCTACCAAAAAAAAGAAAAAGAAGAAACCTGGTGGCTTGGAGCAAAAGTGAACATCCTTTGGTTGCACTTTCAGGGAGCCTTCAGTTTACTCAATCTCTGCTTCAAATGCCATCCTGATTAATGGGTTTTTTTAGATATAGGTTAATTTGTGTATCAGGCAGACGAATGAAGTAACCCTCCCTACAAGTGGTTTGCTAAGAAGTTGCCCAAGAATGTGTTTCTAATTAATGCTCGTAACACACTATGCACTCTCGTATGCATTTTAATAATTAAAACAAGGTTACTGCCCTTCTTTAGGTTACTCCGAAATTGCCTGTTAACTATCTAAGTCCGTGCCTTGCTGTGTCTTACGGTGGCTTTTGGCGAAGACTGCACACTATTTTAGGTGGAGTTCAGAGCTAGCACTTTTATGTTAACTTTAATATATTGTTATTAATTTGTTCAACTGAAACTAAAGAATAACACAACAAACAAGGCACAGTTTGACTTCTCACATCTTAAATTTAAAAAATAAACCCATTTCCAATTTGTCTTAATATTTTTACTGAATTAAAAATATTTAGCAAACAGATTATTCAAATGATTTGTATGTAATAATGTAAGCAGTTTGCTCTTCCAGCATAAAATTAATTCATTACTATCCACAGTCAGAGCAAGTTTGATAGTCTATCCCTTACTGATGCAATTTCAGACAACTCTTGTATTCATAATGCCCGCTGTCAAGACAGTTTCAAGAATAAGAATATAGGGAACTGTATAGACAATGAAAAAAAAAAAAAAAAGCACGTGAGTACTATGGGGACAGGTGCAAGTAGAAGGAAAAGCTTACAGGGAAACCTAAAGAAAACTGATTCTCTGCTCAATAAGGAAAGAAGACATCCCGACCGATCCACTAAGGTCATCTATTTTCCCACCAATACTTAACGAGAGGCTGGCAAGTACAGAAGTGATTGCAAGTGAGTGACTTAGAATCATAGAGTAGTTTGGGTTGGAAAGGGCCTAACGGTATTTGGCCGAGCACGTCATACTGGGTGGGAATTCTTTACCCATTGTTTAAGTGCGATAATATGCTTGGTTTCATATAGGAAATGCATATTTTCAAACACAGATCTTATTCTTCTCAACCTTACTCTGTCAAATAATAAGTATTTTTTCCTAGCTTTCTCCTCACAGTAGACAAAAGGCAAACCCTGATTTTTAGCTGCAGAGCTGTAAGTTTCTACAAATTGAAGAAAGGGGGCTTCTTCAGAATTACTTCCTTGAATTATTTCCCTTGAATGCCATTACTGGGGTAAATTAAGTGTCAGGTTCCAGACTAATTCATCACTTATTAATTAACAATATCAATGATTCTTTTTTCATTACAGATAACACATTTTACAGACTACCAGAAGCATTTTTTTATTAGTAAAGTTATCTCAAAGGCTCTTCCCCAGTATCTGCCACAATTAAAAAAAAAACCAGAAAACATTCAATCATAATTTTAATGATAGATCATTTTTTCCTTCACTAAAATTAAATCTTAAAAGCCATTTAATTAAACTGAATGATAACTGAATTACTTTAACCATGTAAAGGATTAAAACTAAGGATGCTCTCTCCCCAGGCACTAAAATAGGGCGTGCCAATGTTTTACCACGAGGAAGCAAACCTTCATGAAGCAAACTATTCTGAGCAGGTGCTTCTTATTCATAAATAAGACCCCTCTTCAATAACATCATTTCTTTGCATTTTCAATTGCAAATTTTTATCTGTGTCTTTCTGTAACACGCGGAATGACAAGTTGCTCAGGTCTGACCATGTGCTCTGAACAACAGCAAACAGTAAAACTTCAAAACAAGGTCCAGGTTCTGTTTGATATTCTCCCTGATTTTAGTAAAAAAGGACTAAGTTTTATGCTAACTACCTGCTTAAGTCTCCTGATGTGCCTTATAAACACGACCCTCCTTACATTATTAAATTAGCTTTGCCCCAGCTGCAGCTTTGCAATATATAGCATATGAACACTTTTTTGTGCAACTTCTGCATGATATTCAGCTCCATCCTTAAAGACTGTTTGCAACCAGCAGTATACACTTAGTTGGAGCAACTTCTTTTGCTTTTTAAATGGTGTATCTATTTGCTCCTACTTCAGAAGTTTTATCTAACCTACAGCTAAACTTGTAAGAGTTTGTTTTCCCCTTCTAGGAGTTAAAAAGAGAAAGTTTCTTTATATTTCAAATATAATTTGCTAAGTCTCTTATGCCTGTATTCTGTGCTTCCGGAAGATTAAAGAAGAAATTTTATCACTGAAAGAATAGGAAAATGGATTTGCAGATGTAGCAATCTTGTAAAACCCAGAGTTCAGAAAAACATTCGCACTACCATCAAGAAGGAAAAATCGTTTCCCAAATTGTCCCAAGTCTCTTCCTACAGAGATTAAAAGGACAATGATGCAACTCTCACGTGACTCCTTTCAACTCCTTATAACAACAGACCAGCTTCAATTCCATTCCTGTGATTATGCTTTCAGGATTATTTCACGCCTGTCTCTTGGTTCCTATATTTGTCGACGTTAGACATTTTTTGCAAGGTGAACACAAGTTATTTTATTCAGAGGCGCAAAAAAAAAGAACTGGTCCTTACTACATTAGTCAGGTTTCCATCACTACAAAGTAAAGCATCAATTGGGATTAAAACTCTAGAAATCACATTTTTTTAAACTCTTGCCAACTACATAATTATGCCCCAAATGATTTTGTGCCAGGTGGTTTGGCTAACAGATGGAATGGTATATTTGTTCACTCTTCATAAACAAAGCTCCATCCCAAAAACTGTGAGCCAGAAGTATCTAAATTATTGATTGACAGTTACATATGCCTAATAATTAATTAAACTCTAACTACAAATTGCAGTGAGTCCTGTAAGCACTTAAGAAAAAAAAAATCATCTAGAAAATGTGTGATAGTGTCTTTACAGTAACATTTTTAAATCATGGCAGCTAAAAATAGTGGTATGCAATGATGCACTACAGACAAAAGAGCTTTGGTATGAAGCGTCTTAGAAATGTTTAAAGCAGGATACGTTATATGACATTAAAAATTGTTCCTGCAAGATTTTTTTTTTTCAATCCTAAACTTCACCAAATGCTTACTAAAACCAACTAGGAGCTGTGACCAGACCTAACAAATGCAGTCAGGTTCATAAGACTCTTCCCAGACAACATATACACTCTATAATCACCATTAATGCTCTGGAGGGAGAAATCAAACTGAGATCAAACCATGAGACAGCCGTTGCTTCATACATCCTGAATTAGGAGTTATCTGAGGCTCATGTATTTCTTGCCTGCAATTCCCAGATGGAAATACGGACACCTTTGTCATTCAGTGTATGGCCAGAGAGTCCATTTCATCTGGATGTGTGAAAACGATTGTGTATGTGCTCAACCGGCAATGAAGGCAAAGACAGTAAATCCAGCATGGTCTGAAGGTGTTGGACTTCCAGCAGACATGCAGATTAATTGTGCTGAGGATGCACGGCGGACATTTCAGAGTGGTGAGTGGCACGTGTCATCAGTGATTTTCAAGCTGGGAACAGGCTGGATTTTCTGCTCCTGTGCCGATCAGCTGGGCCACAAAGGTACAAGAAGTCTACAGTGGAGCTGACCCTGTCCCGTTAAACATTTCCCTAAACGTCTGCAAACATCACCGATTTTCCAGCCCATGCAATGGCCCTCATCAAAATCCCATGAAGCTGAGGATAACAATGGATACATTCCCCCCTCCCCCCCGCCCCGGGAAAATAGTAATTAATTTAAAAAACAGAAAATGAGAAAAGCTTTTTGTCATAGTATATTAATATCCCTACTTCTGTTATCACAAAGCTGTGCCAGAAACACTGATTTAATAGGCACTGCAAAGCAATTACCATGCAAATAATATTAGCCAGCAATTTATTATTTTTTTAGTAAAGTCCTTGTTTTGGCTAGCAGACCACAGTAACACATTCCAATAAAACTGGGTAATTGAAAGAAATTTCAAGTGTCTAAATAGCTGTGACACCAGACATATGAAGCAACAGTTCTCAGACCGGCCTGTTGGTCTGCTTGCAATTTCAAGTATGGACAATCTGGGGAGCCAACAGAGGAACAGCTTACACAGCAAAAAGAGAGCACTGAAGCAATGGAGGGAAAGATATTCAGGAAAGCTCTCTTTTACTAGCAACATTAGCAAGGAGAATAATGTAGAGAGTTTTAAGCCACTTAGGAACTAGCTTTCCTGCCATAACGCCTTCCTTTGCCCCTGGTCTTCATAAAAAACTCTTTATTTCGAGTAAGAAAGTCTATCATTTTAAGTAACATATACTCATCTATTTATAGCACAGGATTGGAAACTTGCTTAGATTCACTGAAGTGCTAAGCTCCGTGTTCAGCTTTAGAAGTTGTCCAGCAATCTTCTTTCCTGGATTGGAGCTATATGACTTCACCTAAATCACTGAATTTCTCTGCTCTTCATTTCACTACCTAAGTTGCTCACCTCACACCAGAGTGCTGTGACACTCATTGTGAACATTTATTCTATAGCGAATGGTCAAAATATGATGGTTCTTGTTCCTTCAGTCCAACATGTTTTTGTCTAATCAAATTAGTGAAATAACAGATTTGATTGTGTGTTATCTCTTTAACTACAGATGAGTTGATTAAGATTCAACTCCCAGATACAAGGCAGGAATCAATATTTTTTCTGATTCTCCTGTTGCAGGATGCTGATTATATAGCATGTAAAAATACAGCATAAGAACACGTACCTTTGCTATGTTTCCCTCACCGCTTTAAAATTCAGATCCTTCTTTTAATTAACAATCTAAATACTCCAAATATAGAAACACATTTCTGTGTATCTTATGAGGAGAAAAAGAAAATCAGCACTAGCACGTGTCCTAGAACTTCTAAATATTTTGGGGAGGAACAAAAGAATACTACTTTCTAGTTAAACTTATGAATATACAAATATTGACATTGTTGCGCTCAAGATCAAGTACAAATTGCATCGGTGATTTCATTTATGGAAATAGGTAAGCTGGGAAATGCAATTACTATCTATAAATCATTTTGCTATAACCTTCTACTTCAATACCCTTAAATAGCAAAATGCAACTGAAGCTATTTTAGTTAAAGCCTGCACAAAATAAATCCCTGTGGCAACACTCATCTGTCAGGGGATTTGATGTTCTCCAAAGTACTTGTTGGAATTAAGCAAGCAATCTCTCACTTCTAACAGACTTTCTCATTGATATGTATGAGCTAAGTAGTTTATTATTTATAGTTAAGTGTGAAGTGATATGTCAAAGAAAAACACAAAATTAAGGAAACTGCATATTACGAGATCTAAAATATTTAATTCCCATACAAAACAGCTGCTGACAGTGGTGCACTTGGAGACATAATAACATGGCTAACAATTAAGTGATTCCTCCTAGGAAATCTGGGACAAGAAAACACACCGTGGTCAAGTCTGTCATCCCTGGAAAGACCTATGAAGATCATCATACACATGCACGCACTTTTAAGTAGGCCTAGCAGAAGCCAGAAAGTTCACTGGAAAGCTAGTAAAAATGCCAATAGTAAAATAGATAAACAATTTTTACACAAAACTTTCAGACTACTTGAGACGGTGAAAGCCTCATCAAATTTCTAGCACTCAGTTCACTACAAAACTGAAGCAAGGTAATGGGAATGGGAAGATCCTATGTTCTGTAATGCACGTTTATGCACAAGCTCAGTGCCTTTTACTGAATCCATCTTAATATAAGTGAACAAAATAAATTTATATAAAAGGATATGCCTTCCTTGAAATAAATACCAGTCTTCTTAATTTCTTTATATCTCTAATAGTCTTATCTTAACCTTATCTTACAAGGATACCTCTGCTTGTGTGATAATTGAATTAATACTTCAGTATTTTGCAATCGAAATCTGCCTCATTTCCTCAACAGCTCTTCAGGCAGAATGGCAGCTGACATGACAAAATCAGGCAGGAACACATTTGCCATTTGCCACCAACCTATATCAAGATACATAGTCTTGACTCTCTAGCTTTGCCAAGGAGTAGGAGTATTCACAGGCAAAGATCCCAGTTTTAGACACAAGATCTTAAATACAATATCGGTGGTTAATAAAGCACTAACTGTCTATACCTGAATTTAGTGCACATTATCAAAGCTTGTATGCATTATCAAAAATGGGTGGATCATATTGCTGGACTGATTCTGTCACTGTTATTTCAGACACGATTTTTTTTTGTATAACACAAACCTAGGGTCATTGATGAGAAGCTGCCATTAGCATTGCTGTTTCCATCTAATGTGAACAGTAGGACGTCCCCCTCTCCAAACACGGATCGAGTGCTGTGTTTTCCCAGGGAATGGAAGTTGGCCTAGATGTGCTGTGCCACTAATGTCTGAAATCACAATGTCTGTAGGTGAGTTGATGACACTCCTCACCACAGGAGCCTTGTAGGAAGGCAAGCTAATTGTGCATAATGGGAACTCAACTGCAGTCTTCCTATTCGGTGTAGGTTTTCATAGCCAACAAGTTATTTCTACACCTGTCCTGAGAAGTCGGTAGCTCAGCTCAGTTAATTTCAAAGTCTGATTTTATCACAGGAATTTAAAAGATTGACAATTACACCAGTATCACGGAGAAACCAGAACCTCTTTGGTTACGAAGCTTTTTCCCTTCGCCTCTCTGGTGGGAGTACGCCTCACTTCTACAGATGGGAGCTTTGCGTTGATGATGCTGATTAAGCTGGAGCACGTCTGGATGGATCCGGAGAAAGATTTTTTTTTTCTTAGACACATCACTCCATCACGGGCTTGGATAAATCTCATACCAATCTTTAATTCTCACCTATCAATAGAGTGCTCCTAAATAACCTTGTTGTTGTTGTCTCGTTTCATTGTCAGTGGCTACCTTTGTTAGACAGTGCTTGACAGCTAATAAAATATAAACATGGACGATTAGACCATTCTTTTAGAACTCTGAAAGAGGTTGGTTGTAGCATAAAGAGATTTTAAAGAGATTTTATGAGGGCCATCAAAGAAGCAAAAAATATTTTTTTTTTCTCTTTTACTTCTGCCATGGTAACTAAAAGGCTCGATTTTCAGATCACAGGTAGTCTGGTTAATCCAGAAGGTTTCCACTTCTCTAGTGAAGTTACAGGCTTCATTTTGCTGGAAGTTTCTGCTAAATTTGTGTATTCAGCTGGCTGGCTTCAGATTTTTCAAAGATGAGTGAAGTTCCTCCAGAATTATGCTGGCAAGGGAGTATCAGCTCATCCCAGAGATCTGGAGGATTCTTGGGAGTCTGATGCCAGGGCTATGGACACAACATTTCCTTACACAGATACAAAATGCATGGACTCCTATTTTGGAGCTGAGGAGGAACCTTCTCCAAGCCTCACAAGGACACATATGTCCCACCAGAGAGGACAGCAGCTTGCTGAAAGTGACTTTGCACAGCTACTTCCAGAAGCAGCCATAATTTCGGCAGCAAATTCCACTAAAATAACTGAAATCACCTCCAGCAAGGTCCTTTATCTCTGTCTGATTGTGTAATACAAGTTTCCCCATCAGGGCTCAGGAACCGTTGCACTCTAAATTCACACCCTACTTCAGGGTAATTTCTTCAAGTAGGTAAGTAATGTCGTCTGAAAATATAGATTTGCTTAATGTCAGAAAAGAAAAAAAGAATTCCTTGTAATAAGGTACTGCCATCGGCATATCAAATGGCTGAATTAAAGCTAATTGAATACTTCCAATTTAGACTAGTCTAAACAGCCAGTAGGATAGCATCAGGTGATAAGAAACTCTATTGTAGACAAAAGTGGCTCTGAAAAAAGACACAAGGTTTTCCAATCTTTTGTAAGGGAAACTGTGTTCAATCGTCCTCTATGTCTACGCCGGGTAAGATAAGTAATCAGCTCAATTTGCAACAAAAGAGATTTGGGTTACATATTAGAAAGCATTTTCTAACTATAAATGCAGTTCAGCACAGAAAATGAAATAACTTCTATTTGTGCCAAGAATTTTGGCATTTTAGTCCTTTATTGTAACTGAACTGTATTAGGACTCTTCCAAATAACTGTCCATATTATATTGCTTTTTAGGAACAAGAACACTTTGTATTTTACTTTGCAAAATTAAGACCTTTTTCACTTAGTGTCACCTCATAAATTTTCTTAATTTAAACTTATCTATACACACAAATATTTAAATGAAATATATATGTGCATGCACGTGTATTTGTAAGTTTTTGACAGCATGCAAACTGACATGTAATGAAATCATTAAATTGGATTAAGGTAATTGGCAGGGAACAACTAACCTTTACCTTAAAGCTAGTGTGTAGAAATCCATACATTTGGATTGGGCCATATGTCTGCACCATTTTGAACTGCGAAATTACTGAGTGGCCATCAACCTTCAATCAGGTAAGTCAGGCAGCTGTAGTGAGAATCTTACAGCAAGATTTGATCTAAAAGGTGGTATCACTCATACAAGCACAAACTCACACTTTTCATTGTAAGTGCATCTACATGCTGTCACTAATACAGTACAGGGTTTGGTTTTTTTTAGATATTCAGGATAGACATAACACTACTTATCTTCAGGTTAATGGAAATTCCCGTTGACTTGACAGCACAGGCAGACCACTGCTTAGTGATTTTGAAAATAAAGTGCAAGTTTGAGACAGAAACAAGGACATATGATGTTAGCTTTATTCTATTTGCTTCTTTTATGCATAACACAAAGGCAGGGTAGGACAGAGGTATAAATCCCTGGTTTTCTTTTACTAAGCTACTAGTTTATAAATTGGACTAGTTTTGAACCCTGAATTTTTCATTTGCCTTTTGTTCCAAGAATTTTTGTTCTTTTGCAGTAGTTTAAAGAAGAAAGACTGCCAGGAGAAAGAATGGGTATCATTAACTCAGATTTTTCATATTCAGAACAGAACTAAAATTTTAACAATTCCAGATGGGTTCGACAACAGGGACATGGCACAGTTTAATTCAAAGATGTCTTTATACTTCCATTTTCTAAAATATTATATACAAGTGTATTAAATATTGTTATTTAGCTGCTAAAATGATAGAAAAAAATAATTGAAAGCATTTTAAGAAGTTATTTACCTCACTTTCCTGCAACAAGGCAAAATCAATTGTATCATTCCTGATAAACGTTTGGCTATTATCAAAACCCTGCACCCATAAGGATTTTGAAGCATCCTCAGGCAATATTCTTCTGTGCTGAACTCTCTTTACTCCTAATACATTTTCCTTAATTCTGATCTGAACCTTCCCTGCTGCAACGTTATTCCAGAACTATTTCTTCTGTCCAGCAGGAAAATGAAACCTGTTTATTCTAGTCCACTTTGCAGCAGCATTTTACATAGTTCAGAACCTAGAGGAAAAATGGTAGCGATTTTCACTTCACCAGACGAAACACCACCAGTTCACTCAATCTTCTCCCATCAGTCATATTTTTCTAGGTCTGTGATCATTATTTTTACTTTCCTTTTCAATCGAACTTCATCTTTCTTGCACCCTGTACCCCAAATTGACACAATACTTCAGCGAAGGTCTTACAAATGCGGTTAGGTAATATACGCCACTTACACATGGCTGGCCTATGAACAGATTATGATGTACTGTAACTCACCTACATCCTTTTGTACAGAATCTCTGCTTCCTTAATTAGTTGCTTCTTTTTATAAGATACATATTTTGTTACGTGAAGATATTTAGGGATGATAAGTAGAAGATCAATGAAACACATTTAGGATTTTGCTTTCTTATGTATAAATATTGAAACTATGCATATCCATGCTTACAAATAATTAAAAAAAACCCTTATTTTCCTCACTGTAGTCTGTGTTTTGTTTCATTAATATCTCAGTTGCATTCATAAAGTTCAGTTCTCTGAATACTTTGTATACAGCAAACTACATTCTTTTAAGGAATCACTTTTCTTTTAATGAAGCAGCTCATTCGCCTAAATTGACCACACATAAATACATTTGCACAAGCAGGGTTGTTAATTTATCTGCCTATTTCAGCCAGGCACTTAACCATATCCTTAACCAGAGACATACTTTACAGTGACCTCGACCTGGGAATACGCCAGTCATTCAATATAAAATAATAAATCCTTCCTCTCATAAACTACAGTCTGGAAATACATTGTATCAGAAAGCACTTTTAAAAATTATTTTAAGACAACAATTTTGTTTCAGAAAATAATTTAGTCATCAGAACGATGATATATTGGACGAGACACTAGTAAACAATATTATTTTTTAAAGTATATTGAGATTTTTTTTGCCACAGGAAGACGGGGGTTTCATTTTCTTATCCCTTCCAGAGAATGGCAGCTCTCCTGACAGCACTGCAGTGCTTCTTCTGGATGTGACCCAAGTAAGCTGACACTTGAGAGACACTACAGAGCTGAGAGGAACTATATTAATTATTATGAAAAGTCAAAACTGTCTTCAGAATATCTCAAACAACATCATGTAATTCAGTATTGTGTTAAACACGTTGGGGTTAAATTACAACCCAAATATTATTTTAAGCTCTGATCTTTGTTGTATGTCCATTTTCAGTTAAACAAAATAAACTACACATCAGGAATCATGCTTTCATGAGAATATGAATATTCGGAGGGGAGATGTGAATCTGTTTAACTGGTGAGTATGCTAAAGCGCTTTAATGCCCTGATCCAAAGCCTATTGAAACAGAAAGACTTCACATATTAATCAGCCCAGGATCAGCCTCAATGGTCAATACTCACAAAGGTACCTCACACAAACCTCACAAAATCACCTGATTTTTGTCGCAAATTCCCTGTATTTTTCTGCCCCCCCTTCCCCCGCCTTGTAATAGCTGTGTGCACACACAAATCTGCCCTTTCCTCTGTCTCCGAGGCTAATGACTTTGGGCTGTTCACCATTCTCATGCACCTTCCCATTTAAACAACTTTCATTTCACCACATTTTTGTTGGCTGAATTTCTTTTTCACCCCTTCTTGTGTGTTTTCACACCTGGCACCGGCACCTCTTCCTTGACTCTCTCTTATCTCCAACTCTTTCCTCTTAGAATCATAGAATCATTAAGGTTGGAAAAGACCTCCAAGATCATCGAGTCCAACCATCAACCCAACAACACCATGACCACTAAACCATGTCCCTAAGTGCCGCATCTACACGTCTTTTAAATACTTCCAGGGATGGTGACTCAACCACTTCCCTGGGCAGCCTGTTCCAATGTTCAACCACTCTTTCAGTGTGGTTTTCCTCATGTCCAATCTAAACCTCCCCTGGTGCAACTTGAGGCCATTTCCTCTCGTCCTATCGCTTGGGAGAAGAGACCGACCCCCACCTCGCTACAACCTCCTTTCAGGTAGTTGTAGAGAGCGATGAGGTCTCCCCTCAGCCTCCTTTTCTCCAGGCTAAAGAATCCCAGTTCCCTCAGCCACTCCTCATCAGACTCATAAGACTTGTTCTCCAGACCCCTCACATTATTACTAGCAAAAACATCTTCACATGAGCTCTCAAGAAAGGGTCTCTCACTATGTACTTCCCTTGGCTACAGACCTGATTTTTAAGACTAATTTCTCATATCTAGCCACACCCCCATTTTTTTTTCATTTTTCTTTACTACAGCTCTTCCTCTTTCTTCTCCTTCTGCTAATCTGATGCATACATTTCCCACAAATGCGTCGCATCCTCAAGGCTCACTGTTACTCAATGCGTATATTAAGCTAGAATGACTTCCAAATATATCAACTTTCTAAGTATAGCTGTGATATCAGGTTTTCAGGCATTTGATCTGGTTTCTATTTGTGTTGTAATATCTTTGGGACATACTTTCTCTCTTCATTTGCATTCTGTACGTAACACCTGATAAATTATTTTTAAAAAATGTGGGGGTTTTTTGTTGTTACTTGTGGCTTTAGCATTAAAGCTATATCATAGCTAGTACCTGGAAAAGTTCAGTCTTTAGAAAGTTTCTATTCTGTCTTAATTCAGGCAAAATTTGACTGGATTTAATGAAATCCCTGACTAAATCCAGAGTGACGTAGTACTTAGATGTGTGAACACTGGAAGTTTTCCATTACATAAATGAATCCAGAGGAATAATCTGGAGACACATTATGAATGAGACTACATATGTATATATATAATTCAATGCTAAAAATTATCTGATTGGATATACTTTTTTTGTACATGCGTGTATGAGTAACCATAGCCTGGTACTTCCTGAGTTTTACTGCGTTTTCATTACAGTCATTCCTAAAAATGACTACTGTGTGGAAGCAGACAGAAATGCTGATTACTGCACATTAGAAATTTTATTTTGTATATTCAGGATTAAATATATTTTTAATGAACATTATTTTTTAACTACCTCATTTTCAGACTTCAGAGCAAGGACTGCCAAGAGTTTGAATTCCATCAATTTATTTGGGAAGTCACATGAGTAATTTGTATAAACCATTCTTATATTTCACATAGACACTCCAGGACTGTTAAAAGTAGAAGTTCATCTCTTAGCTCCAATGCAATCACCAGCTGAATTAATGAATTCACAGCCTGGCCTTGATACTTTACTGTTTGGTTTAGCACAGGCAGGGTGAGTATCATATATAACCTCTTCTCGCCACCTCTTTCTCTACATATATAAGCATATATATAAGCTTATATATACTATGTATATATACACACACACACACACACAGAGATGGATATATGTATTCATGCTGACTGGTATTTCTGTTCCAGCCATGCTATTCACTATTAGTCATTATAATCTTGAAGAATCTTTTGAATTACTTGTATTGCATTTAGAAGAATTTAATATTGTCAAGGAGTCAAAGCTCCAGCTTTCTTTGGAGCTCTTAGAATTAATTTTACCAACAAAGCTAAAAGTCTGACCACCCTGCTAAAAATACAGATGCAGTGAAGAGAGCGAGTCTTTGGGAGAAAAAAGAGTCTCTATTATAAGGTCAGAGACAATACTTCCTTTAGTTCTCATTACTTATCTATTTTTATTTAACTGTTGGTTAAAGGCTATTGGTTTGCCTTTTCCAAACACATGAACTTAGTGAAGGCCTACCAGTGATTACTAGTCAAAATCTGGCAAAGCTCCCAAAGAGATCTGCAATCTTATCAGATAATAATCCTGCTGCTAAAAGCAAGCACCCGCTCCTTTACTGGGATCTTTATATGGCTTTGCTAAAACATTTTTCTTTCTGACTTGTCAGCAGCCAAACTAACAAGACTTCAGAGACAAATGATCTACTTAACCCTCTAGAAAGGAATCCCACCTTGTTTTTAGGACAGTTTTCATTTTTATGTCTTTTTGTTTGATTGCTTTTGGAGAAGGAAGGAGATATATGCAGAATGTAATAAAAATCTGGTCTACAATGGTGACAGTATCCTAAATTTCTGAGAGGCTATTTCCTTCATTTAGTAGGACAAGCAAATTATCTATGTTTTTAACTTTAAGAGGTAGAGCCTGGAACAACCACATACCTCCACAGATTTTAAGTGTCATCTTAATGAGTTGATGCAATGACAGAGTCAAAGAACATAGATGTAGACTAGACCTTTGGAGACGATGTAGTGTCTCCCTTTCTCCTTGGCCATTGTTTCATGATCTTATGCCAGCTAGAGGATTTTTTTGTTTCTGAATCTCAGACTTCTAAACAAAGTGAGTTTGCTTCAGTTACTAGGTTCATATTCAAAGAAAGGGAAAGAAAAAGATTTGGTAAAGACTTACTTGGTAAGAGATGTCTTTCTGTTAACCGAGACTTGACTAAAGCAGTTAATTTTCACAGATGCATAAAAAATGAACCAGGAGATATCTGCAGAGTCATCTAGTTCTTATACAACTCTCAGAGAAGGCAACAATATGTTCTTATTGAATTCAGCATAAGGTGTATTAATTCCATTATCAGGAAATTATTTTATACCTCTAAGTAAACTGGTCAAGGGACTTTTACTCGTTATGTTTACTGAGCCTGGAGTAATTCCATATTTGTCTTGACCTTCTTAATCAAGACACTGTTGACCTTGAGCCTTAAACCTTCTTCTCATCAAGTTACACACCACTGGAACTAACAGTTACATAATCAGCTTCAACAATTTATCTTTTTTTTTTCATATCCATGCTTTTCAAACACCTACATACATATCACATCCTCCTTAGTTGCTCTACATCCAATGTTTTAACTAATTCTTCATGACAGGATGTCAATGTCAAGTATTACTGAGCCTTAAACAGTGTCAGGGATTGCCAAATGTAATATTCAAGTATCTTCCCAAGCATTATATACCAAACTGTTGAGAGGTGATTGTAGGGAGGGCTTGATTCAGCTGCACTTACCTACATTTCTGAGAATAGCTTTTTAACCTCTTTTTTCTGTAAGGTTTGTTTCTGCTTCTTTGTTCCGAAGGGTGCAATAGTCTATTGCTGTAAGGGCTTATATGAAAATTATGTTCAATTTTCATCACTGGAGCAGAAGAGGCTATGAAGCCAAGGCACAGAAAAGAAGCTCTTGACAAATAATGCGTGGTCTACTTTCCTTTTCCTTCACAAACATAGTGGAAATGATATGATGGTGCAGTTCACAGGAATTTTTCACGGACTCTTGAAAAATAAATATGAAGCTTAAAACTGTCTTTAAATTTTGAATTAAATGTACTTTAACAACTGCTGTTAAAGTGGATGATTCATAAATGCATGCTATTACAGGAGCAGGAAAACAAAATTGTGAAAATAAAGTGAATTTATTTTTAAAATTGCTGTAATATATTGTCAAACCATTTTTATATATACATCTTAAGAAAATAATAACAAAAAATCAAGCCAGGTCACACAAGTAGAAATCTGGCATAATTATTACTCTTTTGACAACTGTGAAACTACTATTTTCAATTTGTAATTCAGCTGAGCTGATGACAGATTTCTCTTCATCATCATTGATTTATGAGCTCATCTTGTCAACTTTTTCCCCCTTCCCACATTATTTACATAAGTTGTGGTAATTTTTTTCTTTCAGAACAAATAGCAACATTTCAAGAAACACTATCAATTGTGTAAATCCACACTGGCTTCTGAAATTAAACAGATTTTGTCTGGATGCTATAGCTCAAGTACTATAACACTAGGAAATAATCAGAAAGCAAAACTAACACAGCACCATGTGATGAGAGTCCAAATGTCTCCAATGTCATTCTCTTTTTTTTTCTTTTCTTTTTCTCACTCCAAAGACCATGAGCAACTCCACTAGGACTGTTCATTAGGACCAAGTAGATGACAGGTATGAAAAGTACATCTGAACTCACAAATCCAGTCTTTCATCATTCACAGGTTTTTGGTTTTTAGTTTGGGTTTGTGGGTTTGGTTTTTGGGTTGTTTTTTTCAGATGGAATATGGCAATTTATTTCTATTCTATTTAAATAAAAGGATTTTTATGAAAAGCAAGTGAGAGGTTGGATCATTAATACACCGCTACTGAGCATGTGTGTAATAAAATGGGCAATAATTCATCTATTGTATTATCAATATCAATCCAAAGAAGACCAGTGTTCAATAAGTATCTATCATCTTTTGTATTTATAAAATGTCAGCTGATAATGAAATATTTCACATTCCACAGTAACAAGGAAGATATGAAATGGGAACTCCAATGGAAGTTGGAGATTTTAAATCAGCATGTTTAACGTGCTCTGAGACATAAGCTGAATAGGTACACAAAGAAGAGTGGCTGTATAAAATGAACTTCAGAAGTTGAACCAAACACAAGGTGAAAGGGGAATTCTGTAACATAGTTATTTTCGGGCTGGAATTTTTAGAACTTTACTTTTTAGGCAGTGAAACCTCACTGAACGACTTTCCAAACTTTTCAAAATGCTAGCATTTAACTTCTCAAAATAAAACATATCACCCAGTTCTTCTTGTCTGTCCTTCTGTTATCTCCTACAATTTATATAATCTTTTTGACCTCATACCTTCAATATGAAGGATAAGAGTTGGAAGACAGAGTGTAGACATGTAATTACAATACTTTTATTAGTAGATAGTATATGTCCTTGTATGAAGTTGGGAAACGGTAGCAGGTAAAAGTGCCTTCCTGATTCTTTTGATTAGCTGAATAATCAAGCTGTCGTTTCTTTGAATGACCTTTCCTGTTATGATATAGCTTATTATCAGCTTCCCTACATTGCCTGTCCTCTAAATACTGTTCTCTCTATTGTAATTTCTTTCTTGACTCAGAAGAATATAATTTCTTCTTTACTTTTCTTCCATTGAAATTGTCAGCATCTCCCACAGTGCTAACTCTTTGACCTATTAGATCAAGGTAATTGAATGTTTATCTCTTATCTAAATGATACTATTTAAAGCCTCATTTTAATATCAGTCTTATTTCATACTGTGTATAACATATGCAAGGCTCTATAACCCTGTTAGTATATGAAATTTTCAGAAATACCAGGGTCGGCTAATGTTTTCAATTCACTTGTCAAGCATCATATTACTTTGTTCAGACTGAAATACATACAGGAACTTGTTAATTGTATTCAGATGTCAAGCTCTACAAAAACCTTGTAAGAAGGATATTGTGTAAGAGTTTCTTGGGTACACGGTCCCCATGGTGGTATGAAAAAGTCCAGTGTCTTTAAATAACAGTACTTGCAAGAACAAGGGTATTTACTATGAATAACTCCCAGGGGGCCAGGTCCATCATTTGTATGTGCTTCTTTTTGCTCTTAGTCCTACAGAGACAATTCAGTTTACCTGTCTCAAATTCTGGAAAAAAAGAAAAAAGTGCAAGCAGTTTTTGTTGATGTGATTTATGGAGCTAGTTTAGAAAAAAACATATAATGTCAGCAAAGGGAACTATTTTTATCACAGTATATTGTTTAACAACCCTTCACAGTCATCAAATTTAGTGCACCTATAAAATGCACGGCAGCTGCAGAGGATGAACCAGCAGTTTAAAAATACTAAAAAGCCAAAAATTATTCAATTCCCCATCTCCCTGATACACTGATATTGTTAGTTCTGCACAGAAGTGATGTGTACATACAGTATTTAGAAAAAGTTGTCAGAGTTTTAAAATCAGACAATTTTAGGAAGCAATTTAAGCAATTATTAAAATTAGGAGAGTGAGTGACTGTCCAGAGTTACAAGTTGAGTTAATGTCCTCAGAAATACTTTATTTTAAATTAAGCAGTGAAGTACTTATAAGTCTGAGGTAGGATTAACACCACTGAAGTCCACAGAAGTATGTTGGTGTCAAGCCACACGCAGATCAGATCTAAGGGGCCAAATTCACACTTAATGTGAGCTGCTGAATTTCATTAACTTCTGAGGAGCTGTGCTAATTTCCATCACAGTAATACAGAAACCTGATGCATAACTGAAAACTGTTAATGGCCCAAACCCCCATAAACCAATACTTTATAAAAATAATATTGTGGGGTTTTTGATCTTGGTTTTGCTTTGATCTGCATCCTGATGGCATGTGTAACAATTAATCATTGTGCTCACTCTCCAATTTACTGGGGGGAAAAAGGCATTGCTCGAAAAAGCCTTGCTTTTTTTTTGCCTGTTTCATTAACTTTCATGTAGCCTCCAAATATTTGGCTCCGTGTTAACTATTCTTGCCTTTCAGCTTCCATTTCTGCTGTTGTCAAGCCCACATCCATTCTTTCCCCCACTGAAATCTCCGTCATCAGTTCTGCCCTTCAACCTCCCTACCTGCTCCTCTCCCCATCACTCTCAAGATTTCATTTCTTCTCTCGGAGTCAAAGATACAGCTCAAAGATTCCGGCAGAAAAATACTTCTGTGACAAGCTAGCTAAAATCCTAAGGAAAAGAGAAATCACAAGAAGGAGTTGGAAGCTTGTTCCAAGGAGCAATGAAGGAGAACCTTTCCACACCTGGCTGAAAACCTCCAAGCCAGCATCGGGTATGGCATTGGGGCAGTGACCATATTAATGCTTAGCTGAGTAGTATTTAGTTTAGACATCCGCTGTGTGTCTAAATATTTGCTCTCCACTCTTAAATGGTATGTATACTGCTTGCAGAGTCTCCCTGTACATGGCAAAAGTTGCCCAAACAAAAGTGGTGCAGAGAGGAAGGGATACATAGGCAGCCAACTAGGACTTTTCTCATCTTGGCAGGGCTGAATTTTCCTAATGATTTTAATAGTGATAGAGCTGGTGGCCCATGATCTTATGTCACTGCAAGGATAATCCAATCCCAGCCAAAATCCCACCATTTCAGAGAAAAATCACAGCCATTGTCAACATTTTGCAGCAGCTTGATAAGTACTTACTGTATTTATGCAGACTAACAATTCAATTTTATTTTACGAATGCTATTTTATCTTTCATTTTGTGCTGAAACCTCCAAAAGAGTAACAAACATCCCTGCTTCAACCACAGCACCAGACATGGAGAACAATAAGAGTCTGTAAGGCGGCTGGTTTTTCATTCAAATGGAAACAGCATGGCACAAATAGCTGGCCACTACCCCAAAGAAACAGTCCTGCCAGGTTGCTTTATAATCCTTCACTTAAAGATGGATCAGCTGGTCTGCTTTCCCTGCTTATTTAAGAGTCGTTTTCAGCTAACGTTCCCTTATTGCAAGGACCCAGGACCAATTTTTAATAGTCTATTGTACTTGT
>NW_008825538.1:1407869-1410661 GCF_000699105.1 Pygoscelis adeliae | reverse complement strand
CTTCGAGTAGGTGGCCTATGAATTCTCCTCCTGTGGATAATTTTGAACTCGGCCAAGAGAAAGTGGTTTTGGTTGCGGGGGTTTTTTGGAGGAAAGATTAAAATCAGGAAAATAAATTATCAGCAGGAGAAGTAAAAAAGGAGTATCTTGGCTCCTAAATGACCTACCAGAGCCTGATTTTGCTGATTTTCATACAGAAATCTAATGCTAGTTAGTCATATACTCCACTTTTTTTTCTTTTTTTTTTTTTTTTTTGGAAAAGCATATCAAAGTGACAAAACCTATTTAAATGTGACAAAAATATAGCAGACATAAAGCGCACTTGTACAATCGCGTACAGTTAACTCTTCTCCTCACATCTTCCCTTTGGCTGTAAGTGGGATTTCTACATACTGGTACTTATTACTGCTGCCTTTCAGAGGCCTCAGATGTCTCTTTTCACATTGTGCAAAGAGAAATTTGTTTTCAGCTCTGAGGGTCACTCTAAGATCAAAAAGCCATTGTTGATAATCAAAAGCCTGAAGTTTTCTGTGTCTGTGGAACTTTGACTTCAAAACATCTACATAAAAATCAGTGCATAAGGAACAGCATGGAATTTCACTGGAATTTCTGAGGTAATTCATCCAGACAACCTTGGCCAGTCACAGTATAGATAGAGACAGTGTTAATCAGAAATATTATCAATTAATGAGTGCCAAATTTACACATACATAAGCTTTGGCCTTATCATCCCTGAATTATGAAGTCATCCAGATCTTCCAGAAACATTGCATTTCTTCCTGTCTTCCATGCCACAAGACAAGGAAGTCTTTGCTCTTAAGGAAGGGTTCTCCATATATATAAAAATATTTCCGTTAATAGTACATATCAACAAGTGGTCATAACAAATGAAAAAAAAATATCCTAACATGAGGGATTGGAATACAGGACGTTCAAAACAAAACCTGGTCTATTTAGGAAAGGGTCGATGTAAGCTGGTAGCTGATGTTAGATTGGGATGGGTTTCTGTAAATCAGGGAGCCCTTTCCTGCTCCCCACTTTCTAATCCTGGAGTCTTATAATGGGTTAAAAAGGAATATTTTATACAAGCATATAATAATATGCTTACTGATATTGTAGATGTGGATGCTCGACAGCAAATGCTTTACGTGAGACTGCAGAACAGTATCTGCTACAGTCCTATTTCCCTGTGCTCATAACTTCTGCAAACCTTCACACTCCTCATATTTGTTTTTGTCAGAAAGATATTTACACTTCTTTGTGTGGAATAAATAGTTCCAATAAGAACATGAAAAATAGAGACAAAACAAAATGAAAACAAAATGAGAAAATAAGCGTAATGCAGCTCAGCGTTTATAGCCGAAATCAGCCTGCGTGTGAGAACCAGCAGGGGACACAATGCGAAAGTCCTGTGAATATAACGGCCTTCGCTTTGAAGATAAATTGAAATCATGACTGTGAGGAAAAAGAGGTGGCTCCTTCACATTTTTGCAGTGCTTTGAAATATTCTGTAGATTCAAAGCTTTCCTCAGCTAATTTCAGTTAGCCCTGCAAAGCCATGTGCAGGGAATACCCATCAGAAATTAAAATAAATTAATTACTTCAATTCACTCATTAAAACGGACAAGATAGTTATGGCATAAAACCATTATTCTCAGCTTACTCACTAGCCTCGTTATTTACTTTTTCTAGACCTGTCCATGATACTCCGTCTCTCAAGCTAACAGGTGACAATGGAGCTCGCCTAGGAAGATAAACTGATCTACAGACACACGTTTTTTCCATGCTAATCTTCTCCCTCAAAGAGACACATAAACAACAGCGCCGAGAACTCCTACATAAATCACACAACTCAATAACTTTTCCACCTGCGTATTTTTCTAATGTTATCTTAAAAGATGCCGTGATCTTCCATAACAGAAAAAGGAAGTTCTTTCTCTCTGTAAATGATTTGCAAACAGAAAATAAACATCATAGAGAGCCTAAAGTAAATGTTTGGGATTTTTTTTTTTTTTTTAAATTAGAGAATCCCAATTAATCAGTATTTGACAATTTTGTCAAGACTTTTCTTCACTCTCCTGAACGCACTCTCTGGAAGGAGGAAGACAGACTTGAAATCATTCAGACAGACAAAGGGCAGAATAAATAATTCATCTCTATGTAGACCAGTGAATCTTTAATTGTGTATACAAACTGAAAGCTGCAATGGGAGACACGAATTCCACACCCTCATGGTCCTGGTAATTATTTTGATTGCCAGGCTCAAATTCCTGTATCAATTCTGGTACAGCAAAGTCTGTGTTTCCCACGTCCCTCAGTTATTCTGTGTTAAAAGAGTAGTATGGGTCTGTGTTTCAAAATCCCTTTTGCATTCCACAAGAAAGCTTCATGACATAAGAAATGGCTTTTTACCCTCATTTTTAGCATTTTTTTCTGGTATATAGACACACAAACACACACACAGATGTGTATATACACATAGATAAAACAACGAAGGCACGGTGCAAATAAAAGGCATAACTGAAAACTACAAAGAGCAACGTATGAAATTATTATTTGATTAAAAAAAGATTATTTTCATTATTAGAAATAACACTCTATTGATATTAATTTAAGCCTAAATAACTGCAATGCTTAATTATTAGATTAATCAAGCAGCAAGTTCTTCTTGGATCCTTTCAATAAACTATTTGTCCTGGTTTCAGAGGGGATAGAGTTAATTTCCTTCCTAGCAGCTGGTACAGTGCTCTGGTTTGGATTTAGGGTGAGAACAATGTTGATAACACACCGAT
>NW_008825538.1:1390567-1407722 GCF_000699105.1 Pygoscelis adeliae | reverse complement strand
CAGTCCATACCATGGGACGTCATGCTCAGTACATAAACTGCGGGAAAGCTGACTGGGGGGGCCACTGCTCGGGGCCTGGCTGGGCATCGGTCAGTGGGTGGTGAGCAATTGCACTGTGCATCACTTGCCTTGTGTATTGTTGTTGTTATTATTATTATTATTATTATTATTGTTTCAATTATTAAACTGTTTTTATCTCAACCCATGAGTTTTTCTCACTTCTACTCTTCCAATTCTCTCCCCCATCCCACCGGGGGGGGCGTGGGGAGAGTGAGCAAGCGGCTGTGTGGTGCTCAGTTGCCGACTGAGGTTAAACCATGACACTATTCCAGACCATCAAGGCTGAGATCTCTCATGGCTGAGATGTTGGAACAGCAAATCATGCACAGAGTTGGTGTGCATGATTGTTGGGTTTTTCTTCTCCTATTCTTTCCTCAAGTCTGAAAATATGCATTTTTGGGAAGATGGGGAGAAGAGCACAGTGGGAGGAAATTCTGGGAAAAGCAGACTAGGGAACTGTACAAGTACGATGCTACACAATAATGAATAAAGCTTTTTTTTTTTTTTTTTAGTAAGGTGTACACATTTTGCAATCTAGACATTTTAATGTTAAAAAATCATGCAAATCATGCAGAGATTTAAAGATCTTAACATTAAAAGAAAAAGTTTTCAGATGGTACCTGATCTGAGATTATGTGTAACCAAAACAGAATCTGATTTAATTGTTTTAAAATACTCTTAATGGTCCTCCAACGTACACATCCCTTTTCCATTTAACTCTGCTTGGTGCCAGGTACCAAAGGGATTATGGTTTTGCACCTGTCAGAAATAATTGATTTAGGATAAGCAAAAGTCTAATTCTAAGCGTAGCAGTGATAACCAGATGTGGATGCAATCCTCAGAGAAATATGTATCCTCTGTATGAATAAACAGTGATTTAGGGAAAATTAAACCTGGATGCTGATTCTGAAGGCTGCTGAGAAAGATGCTCAGACATGGAAGCAATACATCAGTGATATCAATGTCATTCTTAAAAGGAATTGCAAAAATCTACGGATTGTACTGAAGGTTACAGAGGGAATTCCTCTGTCCATACTCAGAAGGCTTTCCAAATTGTTTAACTAAGCCCTAATAAAGCAGAGACACTAGTAGCCATGTTTAGGCTAAGCAGCACAATAAACAATTAGAAGAATAGAAATTTCAGTATTAAGTGTATGGTCAGACAACCACACTCCCAACAGTTTTCCGGTGCATACCACAGAGACCATCACTAAACCTGCTGATAAAGATTGAGTGTTGTTGAACCAGATGCACAGTTCCTTACCCTCATCCTCCCTCCGCCTACGCTCAGGTTTTCTTTTCCATTCTCACTACCCCTGAGTCTTTAGTGGCTCTTTTCTCACCCCTTAATTCCATATAAATATTTTCCAGAGGCTGCTTTGAATGTGCAAAAAAAGGAATAATTGAAAATCAAGCAAGCTAACCAATCTAAACACCAATTTTAGCCATTTTATTTGCAAGGAAGGCATTTTTTTGCCCACACTGATTTACCTAGTGTTAACTGTTACATGCTTCATGGCAGAGGCTGTCTCATACCCTGACTCTGCCTACTGCTCGCTGCAAAATGAAACTTCATCTCAAACTGTCTCCTGGTGTTTTTGTTTTATTAGCAAATAAGTAATAATAATAGCTGAAAATAAATTAACCTATTAGCATTGACTGAATGGAGGATATAATTGAATTAAAAAGAGAGTTAATACCTCCTAGTCAGTCAGAAGAATCAAAAAGTAAATTAATTAGTAAAATTTCTGCAAATATTCACAGTTTTTTTTAAAGAAGTTTGATATACCTTTTCGCTTCAGAAGCCTCATAACAAAGTTATATTCTACAATGTCTTTTTACTAATGATTAGGTATCCAAAGTCAATGTGATTTTTTTTTTTTATCTACAGGAAACTATTTTTATATTAAATAATCTGAGATTACTAACCTAATTACAAACCAGTTAAGAAACTGGTTTGACCACTTATTTCAAATAAACTCAGTTTTAAAGGCTAAACTGAGCTTCCTACTGTAAAGTTACAGACTGGTAGGAACTCTATGAAAAAAATTTATATTTTTTTTGGTATCCTATGTAATTTCTATCACCATTAAAAAGTCATGACATTCAGTCCATGAGCTATGAAGACCATTCTGAAAATTAAAAGGAAAAGAGATTTTGAAAGATATGACATGACCTTCAGTCCTTTAAGACTGATCAGAAGTTAGAGTGAAATTACTTGCTCCTAATATCCAGAGAAGATTAACATTACAAAAAAAAAATACTTACTGAAAGCATTTACAAGAACTCCAGAAGAATTTGGTCCCCTACATTTTTGGAACTCTGAAAGTTTGGATGATAATGTATCACGCTTATCAGAATCATATATATTAAGCCAACATACTTTAAAAAAACTCATGAAAATCTATAACTTAGCTGTAGAAAAAACCAACTTTTTGGTATCCCTGACCTTCAGTAACTCAATCAATAAAATATCATAAACACACACACAAATTTCCCACCTATTATCAGTAAGAAACAATGGTAAACACCAGGTATGGTAATTTACAACCTTCATGCTGTCTGAGGATAGATTGCAAACTGCCATCCTATCAAGATCATTTCCTACTGAAGTACTGGTGCATCAAGGCTTGAAATCAAATACTGGTCCCGTGGTCAACACACCATTTTTCTTTCTAGCATATCACTTGGTCAGACTGTAGAAATGTGATCTTGCAAATTGGAAAACCCTGAGTCGTAGATTACTCCACACCTCTGCCAACTGGACAGGTACTAGAGCAGCTGGAAAGTTTAACTATTTAATCCAGTTTAATGCGACAATGAAAGCACGTTGACATCCCTGAGCCATATATAGGTGCTTAGCCTGAACTGGATGACTTTACAACTATGTTTTCTCAATATGCAATAGTAACAAAATGCAATAAAAATGTTAATGAGGTAAATTAAGTGCAAGAAGTTAAATGATGCTGATAATATCATAACTCTGTGTCAGCTGTCTTGTGTATAACATTCACACTAAGTTAAAGGAAGGAGGCGGCGTAAGCTATTTTTATCGAGCATGACAGTTTTTGAAACCTAAACAATCTTCTCAGATAATGAATTCACAACAGAAAGTCAGGAGGAAAATATTTTTCAGACATCAGTGGTGTAGAGTATCTTTTGTTCAGATATTAATTTCTATTTGTTTTAGGCCTATTAAAATAAAGAGAAAAAAAAAGAAAGAAAAACATGTAATATACCCAAATACATGCCAAACAGAAAATAGATGGGAAATGTACTGGTGATAGTAATCTGGTTTCTTTCTTACTCTGTGCTTCTCATGTATTTTCACAGGAGCTGGAGTATGCTCAAGTTGTCATGTACCTAAATTGTAGGATACAGCGAGACTCCTCTCATTAACATAATTCTCCTTTTGGTAAAATTCTAGAGGAGCAAAATGACAGACAGAAACTCCACATCCCGCTGCTGACTCCTCTGTGCCTTTGCCCAAGCTCACACAGGCCCAAAGGAATATATGAATATCAAAATGCTTCAAATGCTGATTGTAAAGTTTAAGGTAAGCTGTCTCTGATTTCTAGAAATGTGGAGCACCTCAATGGTCCCAAATGACTTGACCGAAGTTGTCTGAAATTGGAAACTCAAAAAAAAAAAAAAAAAAGGAAAAAAAATAAAAAGGAAGGCACTGAAAACATTGACTTCTACTGAAAATGCTGGCCGTGAACTCTGGGTTGCTTCAACATACTGTAGTTATTTTTGCCATTTCACAGCAAGCAAGCATCACCTTCACTGGACAGAAGCAAAATTTAGATTTTATAGCAATAAACTGCAAATTTCTTTTTTCCAACTTTACCCTAAAATATGTATTATTGATAGTTTAAGCACTATACGCCTTGCACTGGGTAATTTCTTGATTGTACAACTAGACTGATTCATTACTGACATAAATACTGGTATACGTGATGTAAGTACATAATGCAGTATATACTGAAATGCTGTGTGTACAGCTAAATTGCAATTATATGCATCTCAGCGCATGTATATATATATTATGAGTTGAGTCACCATCCCTGGAAGTATTTAAAAGACGTGTAGATGAGGCGCTTAGGGACATGGTTTAGTGGACATGGTGGTGTTGGGTCGACAGTTGGACTCGATGGTCTTAGAGGTCTTTTCCAACCTTAATGATTCGATGATTCTATTATTTTTTCTTCTCTCTCTCATATCCTAATCACTTGCAATCCATGTTCCTTCCTTTTAGCTCCACTAGGAATGCACACCACTGCACACTATTTCATCTGTTTGCGCTGTTAATATTCCTTCCACACATGAATTTCCTGACTTGCGGGGGCACAGGTTTATCGGAACAGAGTTCAGCACAAAGACATCGTATTGACTGCCATCATATTTTAATTTATTTGCTTTCAAGTGCACTCAAGTGGTTCTCAGATAAGAATGAATTCTGGTTTATTTTTTCATGGTTGGGTGAGACTTGACTTCACATCGATGACTTTTCTCCACCAGACAGTGGCCTAGGAGGTCTTTGAATTGCTTATGTGTAGTTTTATTTGACTTTCTTGCACCAAGTTTTTCTATACCTGCCTGGCTCTAACACTGGCCCCTCTTTTACTACCATACTACTATGCTTCTATAGTTCTCTACTACACTTACATCTGCTCTGCTGTCCTAGGTCTATAGTTGCTGCATACAGTTTCTGGCTCAACACAGCCTCAGCTGCCGTCTTTCCCAATGTATGTGACTTTTGAGGGCTGAACCATCAACTCATTGTCCATCTCAGTTTCTTGTCTCCTTTGCTGTATTAGGCTGCTAATACAACCTCATCATCTCTTAGTAGGTTCTGTCTCCTTTTTATTACTTCTAATTTCTATATTTCTGTTATTCTGGTATTGCTCTTTTTCTGTTGTTCTGGAATTCCTATCCTTGATGATATTCAAAACTTGCCTAGATAAGACCTTGAGCAACCTGATCTAAGATGACCAGAGGCTTGGACCAGAGACCTTCATGGGTCACTTCCAACCTAATTATTCTGTGATTGTCTTACTATGCAATGAACAAGTAAACGGGAAGCAGATTTTGGGTTGTCCAGTCTGTCTCAATGCTGGGTATTACCCATGAAATCTGTACAGTGCTACCCGACTTTGCTCTATATTTTATTGACTTGCTTTCTTTTGTATTGAAGTCTTGCTTACTTTTTTTCCGTCGCCACCAATGCCTTTTGTTACTTTGTGGATATGGAGATGAAGTCATCCTGTACTCAAATTCCATGTATAGCTCTCTGTCCTTGCTATTTGGAGGCATTTCATTTGCTCAGATCTGCTTTTCTCAGCAAATGATTCACAATTCCCATGAACACTCCTGCTTCTAATTAGAGATTCGTTAACATTTTCAAGGCTATTCCCAGATATCACAGTTCTAACACTGCAGTGTCTACTCTTTTGCTTTTTTATTCCATGAAAGAGAAAATGTAGAGAGCTGATGAACAACAACCCCAACCCATTGAGGGCAAGAGTGATCAAAACACATATAATTCCTTACCTCAGTGCCTCTATAATTTCTCATCCTATTTTCTCCCTAAAATAGAGTAGAAAATTCTTAATTCTGAACTTGTCATTTTCATTGCCTCTACACACTCAGTGCTTTTATGCTGGTGGCATGCCCAGTGACCCTGATAGCAATACCTATGGAATTTTCTTCCATGTTTTGGGATTCACCAGACAAACAGTGATCACTCAGTTTAGCTTGTTTCAGCATTTAAGAGACTCTGTACGAGTACAGTGAAACTCTTGTTTCATAACGGGGCACTGGCAGAGATTCTGCAACTGAAGGTTGCCTTCAAGACTGACTTTCCTTTGTCTCCTCCAAACATTTATTTCCTACACCTGATCATTTCCCCAGCTTTAAGAGAGACCATTGTAAATGCATAATTTAAAAGATGTAAAAAGTTTGCACAGGGAATGTTGGGGAGCAGAGATTCACAAATATATTTAGCTTTAGAATATTGGGATTAAGAAAAAAATACCTCTTTTGGGGAAGACCCTTATTTTTTTTAACTTGGCTGTCTTCATTGATTGAGTTTTTAATGCAGTCCCAGAAATAATTTCACTGAGAAGCGCAACTGGATGGCAGCTTTGCGTGGCATGATAGTGAAAATGAGCAACAGAGGATAACAAATTCTTGAATCACATTTTTTTTTACCAGAGAAAGAGTAATGTGAAGCTCACCCTAAAGAAAATTCTTACGTAAACCAGAGTGGATTACCAGCATGGCCCCAGCTGCTCTTTTATTAAAACATGTATCTGCAGTTGCAGAAATTAGAACCACCCAGAAGTCTCCTGAAATTTATGTCATTAGTATGATGCTATAAAGGACACAATCTCGGAACCGTATGGTCTGATCAAAACCCCACCTACGTCTGAGAAGACTCTTACTGATTTTTATAGGATTTGATCTATTGCTTATTGTAATAGTAGTTACTTTATTGCTGGAGGAAGATATGCTAAATTGCTCTGCATTTATAAGTTAAAAGCATGTCTTGAAAACTTCCATTAAAAAAAAATATATTCAGTTACAACTTTCTGCTGATTTATCCCACTTTAATTTCATATAGATCATTCAGTAGTAAACCTGATTTACTGCATCAGATTTTTTTTTTCCCCCTGACATTTTCCTAATACCCCAAAATGATCAAGAAGGCAAACTCTGTAATGGGGTTGGCTACTTTCACTATCTATCAAGTTGTAGCTTTACACTTAGGGTTCATGTTACAAGTAGCAAGTGAAATAACATTTCTTTTCAACAATATTTAACAGCAGCAATGGAAAAATCACAACTGAACACCTTAGTTTTCCTTGTATCAACAAGAAAATAAAACAAAAAATCAGAGCAATAAAAGTGGAGCTCAGTCACATGTTAAAGTAGTTTAAGAAGAATATTTCTGGAGTAGTCAAGTGAAGTTAAATCTTCACTACTGAAATTAAACAATGAAAACTAAGATTGCAAAACATTCCTGACTTAAATGCATTCCTGAGGATGCCTCAGCTTTAAGTAAGACTCTCAAGACGAAAATAGAATTTTATCTATAAAAAAATCTCACTTTTTATTTCCAGTTATGATGAAAGATGGAGAAAGCAGAAATGTAGGAAAATACAGATTAAAGAAAAATGTAAATATGCTTAGGGCTTAAAAATAAGATCCAACATCTGTTTTCATATTGTTTTTCTGCATTACTATTACACATCTCCAATGTAGGTTTCCTCTGCTTTGCTTTTTTTTAATTGTCTGTCTCAAGTCTGTTCTTTGCTGCTTCACATATTCCGTTTTTCACTCTTCTGCCGCCACTCATTCCATTCTCTCCTCTCTCTTTTCTTTTCCCTGGCACATAATCGTGTGGTTTTGCCCTTATGGCCCAACCTATACAGCACTGCTGCCACCCTGCTCCATCTAGTGGGATTACTGCCGCATGTGCTCCAAAACCCTCTATCGCACTGAAAAAAATCTCACTTTTTATTTCCAGTTATGATGAAAGATGGAGAAAGCAGAAATGTAGGAAAATACAGATTAAAGAAAAATGTAAATGTGCTTAGGGCTTAAAAATAAGATCCAACATCTGTTTTCATATTGTTTTTCTGCATTACTATTACACATCTCCAATGTAGGTTTCCTCTGCTTTGCTTTTTTTTAATTGTCTGTCTCAAGTCTGTTCTTTGCTGCTTCACATATTCCGTTTTTCACTCTTCTGCCGCCACTCATTCCATTCTCTCTTCTCTCTCTTTTCTTTTCCCTGGCACATAATCGTGTGGTTTTGCCCTTATGGCCCAACCTATACAGCACTGCTGCCACCCTGCTCCATCTAGTGGGATTACTGCCGCATGTGCTCCAAAACCCTCTATCGCACTGGAAAAGAGATGAAGAGCACAGAAACCAGCCCGGCCACCGATAACAGCCAGCTTCCAAAGACTGCAGCTTATCACATGGCTAGATTTAACTCTAAAGTCCACAGTTTATTTTACAAAATGTGGAGCACATGCCAAAATTGCTACTCGTATTATTTGAATACCATAACAAGCGTTACACTGCTGAACACCTATGGATTTTACAGAACATCACAACCACGCTTTTATCTCACTTGTATCAAACAAAAGTAAATGCAGAGCAGCAGCTTAATATTAATGCCCAAAAAGGCAGCTCTGCCTAAAGATTTATGACTGAAAGGGTATTCTTACAGACTCTGAACGCCGATTTGGTCAATAAAGTATTTAAGCCCTCAGTGCTATGTGGGCTGTTGTAAGACTAATTTTTGAAAGTCTTTTGCAGTGTAAAAAGGTCTTTAATTTATTTTCACTCTAAACATCATGGCCAGCACCAGTGCAGGAAACTTGCTTTCCAGCTATTCTTTTAATATCAAAGCTTTTGTGATCTGGTGGACAAGGCAGAGCTCACACTTATACCTTTCGTTTCTATGTATATTCACTGTGCATTGAGCCCTGAAGCGCTGACTCGAGGAAAGCCTGTCCTTAGCACACACTAAATAAATACGGATCTCACAGTCGGGCTCAGATTTACTCGTGGTGGTGACAGCTGAGTCAGCGCGTCGGGTAAATTTGGAATTTAAGTTGTTTGGATTTTAGGACCAACGGAGTGAGCTCACTTGCCTCTTTGCCCAGCCAGGAGAGGGTCTGCAAATGGGTTTGCAGAGCCACGTCCCAGAAACTCCGTTGGTAGTGTCTCCTACTGGCTAATGTGACCACACAAAAACCTCAAGAATATAACCCTGATCTTAGTGAAGTTGGGAAGACTTGTGAGGGTTGAATGCAAACCCCTAATTTTGGATTTTGCCTTGTGGACCCAGCTCCTGGGACAAGGAGGCTGCCTTCTCCATCTTATGCCAAACACCAAACTCACTCCTGCTTCGGCTGGGTGCATGGCACACACACATACACCCACTCAAATGCAAAATGGCACAGAAATCAAGATGTTTGTATGCCAGTGTAGTATACGCAACTGCTTTAAGCATGTGGCAACTTCGAAGTCAGACATGCCGTAATGAAGACAACATTCATGGCTGCCTCTTCAGGAGAGATGGGGTAAGTAAACCGTTACAGAAATTATTCACCAGGACTCTGAAAGTCCTACCATCTTTTATCGGTGCTAACTACATACGGTTGGTACTACCAAACCCTCACATGGAACATATAAATGGGTATTTGCCAACTAACTTCAGGCATATAGTTCCTCATATAGTTAATGGAGAAAGGTAGGTGCTATCAGAAGGCCATTCAGAGCAGAAATCAAATTATTGTCTGCCACAGGTGCTATAAATCTTCCCAAGTTAGGTGCCAAATACAACATGGATACCCCTTGGTGCTTTCCATGAATGCTTTTGTTCAATGCTGCTTCTGTGCCTCTGAATGTAAAATCAGCTGCTTCTGTGAGTGTCCAAGTGTATTGTTATCCCAAAGCAGCCCATCTGCTCTGCATTCACACCCGACAGTATGTTAATTTGGAGTCTGAACAAATTACATCCGTGATGTGGCCGTATGTCACTGATCCAAACCAAGTACAAACCCGGTTCTGTGGTGTACCAGCACAGCCACACACGATCTTCAGGGATGGACATCGCATATGGCCATGAGTGCATTGCATGGCACAAGAGTACGTGATGTACAGGGAGTAGCACCACTGGGGACAGCGGCTCTAGTCACCATAGCTGCCTCAGGATACACTCTGCCTGCATGTTCAATGGGGTTTACTCTTGGGTATGTAACAATTTGTGGTTTGCATTTTGATTAAATGACAGAAGTTCCTATAGAGTAAATTAAGCACACTATAATGGATGCAAATCAATGGATCTATTAAATTCTTTCCCTTCTACTGCATCAGAGTTACTTTTTTATTTTCTGAGCATGCATTTTAAATCAACCCTTTCAAGAAACTTGAGCGTAAGATACAGATGTGCAAACACCACCACCTTCCAACTGCCACACTTACCGTTTGTTAAGTGACCCAAAATTCATGTTAAAATTCATTATGTCAAAGTTGCAGCACACCTATAATCACCCCACAATCAGAAGATAAAGCATGGCAACTTGGACTGCTCTCTTGAGTTGCCTACTGGTCTAAACAGTTTTAAGCAGTTTTGGAAGCTCATGCTTGTACTGAACATAGTATCCAGAAGGATACATGGTGAGATCACAGCAAAGCAGAGACTACTGTAGTCATCATTTTGCTGTGGTGCATGTGTATGCGTTTGTTTAATAATTCCAAGAGTTATTCTGACTTCAGCACCCTGCAGTCCCTGACCCAATATGCTACTCCACTGGATATAAAGGCCACATGCTCAGGCACAGATTGGCTCGCAGATCCTGTTAGTAGTAAGCAGAACTGCTTTGCAAGTCCCATCTGCTGGGAGGTCAAGACTTCATTATCAGAACCAGTAAATGAGAGATTAAAATGGACTCTGGCCAATTCAGCACATCTGCCATGGAGGAACATCAACCACCGGTGCTTTCAGGGGAGATGGGTTATTAAATGAAGTTTCTCCAGAGATATAAAAGGTATGAAAGACACAATAATGTGTCAGCTGCCTCTCGCTGGGAGAAATCTTCTTCCTGAACCACCATCCCCACAAACATCCCTGGATGTATTATAACTCTCTATGTTCACTGAGGTGACTGTGCTCCCATGTCTATCCTGTTAAGAAGTAGAGACATAATGAAATCAACACAGAACTTTCTGGCACAAACCTGCTCACTTGATGACCAGATCCAAAACGTAAGTTTTTGACAATGTGGCCCATGACAAGTGAGTACAAGAGATGTGAGTTGGAGCTATTCTAAATAAAAAATTGGAATAACATCCCAAAAGAGTATAATTTCCAACATGAACCCGAATCATCTTGTAAACAGAAACCAACATGTGTCCGCTAAGCTGTAGACCAAGTATGTGCATGCTGGTGAGCATCTGATGCTGCAAATTGTGGTTCTAGTAATTTATTACTTGCATTTCCTTCAACAAGATTAAGAAGTGAGCTGTATTTTTATTAGGGAACCAAGTCTGACTATAAGACATTTGTTTCCTTAACCTTGACCTATGTACATAAAGAGGGAAAACGTGTCATATTTTTCTTTCCAGGTGTTTTGATGCACCAGTAAAACAACACTTAAGGTTCCCAATAAATGCATGACTCAGAAGAACCCCTAAAAAAGGTCTCCTCAGACTGAAGAAGATATGAGTTGTTTGGTGAGGTGAAGCCCAGTATAATTAATTTGCTATCATTTTGTGTAATGACACTACACCTTGAGAAAGACCGTGATAACAGCCAAATACAACACATACTCTGTTCTTTGTTAGGAAAAAATGCTTTTCTTTTTTTCCATAGTATAGTTTGGTATAATAATTCTCATGTAAAGATAAACCAATTTTTTTAGCATTAAAAGTAGCCAAAAATGGTATATTTATAATGCTAAATCCTTCAACCTCAGGAAGTATAAAATAAATACTGAGTGGAAAAGTGTAGAGGTGTGAAAAAGGCTTTTTGCTCTCTCTTGTTACAGTCCCATCGTGACTATTATTTTTTAACAGAAAGAAGAATTCAGTAATGATACAAAATTCTCATATCTGTAACTAGAACAAGAGGAACGGTAGAGTTCAACAGCTCCAGGAATATTTTTTTCCTTTCAACTCCAATCGTGAATAGTTTTGCAGGCTTAGGTACATTCCTGCAGTTAATGCCAAACTCCACTAGGTGTCATCTACCACTGTATTTCTACAGGGAATATGAAAACACTGGCTCCTAAGATGTCTCGCATTAATATTTCTATATATTAGTCATTCCTTGTGTTAAGTCCTCGGGATGTATCTATAAATTCCCATTCTATATATTAATTATGCACATACCTTATTATTACAACCACTGTTGCTATTCTTAATTAAGTTTATTTTGTAAGAAAATGTACCTTCTTGAAGGTACGGAAAGCTGTCATGTTCTTAGAAAAAACATAACCAAACGAAAACAAAACCTGTTCCATGCCTCTTTATATGACATTCCTTATGCCTGAACAATGCTATTTCTGGATGAACACACCATTTCTGAGATACAGCTAGAAATTATTTTAGTCTTGTAATAATGCTACCCTGGATGGTGCTGGCAGCTTATAATTCAATGTATATTTCTGCATATTCTGACAGCACCATTAAAACTGTGTTGCTGAGAGGCTGATATTCATTGGATAAGTAGCTGGAGCAGGCTAGCTAGCGCAAAAAACACATTAGTCCAGACACACTAAACTATTTACCTTTAGTGTTCTGACTTTCTACATGTTAAGACAATCTTTACAACCCACCCTGTACATTTGGGGTCTACCTCTGGTCAAAATGAATGCAAATAAAACGTTCAGCTGAGATCTGAAATCAGCAGATAGCAAGAGAAATATGGTTTTCAGATGTATGATGGAGTTCATGTGTAAGCCAGTATAGAAAAGGTATCATTACTGCTGTGTGAGGCACTGATACTGAAACACAATAAAAAATTCCATCATTCTTGTTCAAGACCTATAGACCCCAAATATAAATACTGAAAGAAAATTGCTATCAGAGCACTCGGAAGCAGAGGGCTGCCTAGGCAAGGAATGGGACCCCGAGGAACTTGCTGTGTTTAGAAGAGCGAATAAAACTAGAAGGACATAATGTTATGAACAGCTAATACCTCTAGAAGAAAGGAGCAGCAAAGACTGATTCAAGCTAGAGTGCAATTCTGGCCCACGAACAACTAGATATGATAACCAAAAAATTTAGGTTAATTCAGAAAAGATAAATATCCATTAAAACATTAAGGTTTCTGAAATGACTTCTCAGTTGGGAGTAGTAACTGGCCAACTCTTTTTAAGGTGGACATTTCTCTGTTTATCAAAGTTGTATGATACAATTCCTGTTGGAAGAGGTTAGGGAAAAAAAATCAATGGTTTTCTGAAGCAACTGAGCTAATATTCATTTTTTATTCACATGGTTGACATAAGCCATGAAAATGAATGCATATCACAAATTTAATTTGATTTTACTTTTTAGTTTATTATGCTTAAACATTTCATGTATTCTCTACCTCAATGAAACAACACACTATAATGTAGTAATCATTTATCTGTGATAAGGAACCAGATGGTACTAGTCAAGAATAATTTTCATTCCTTCTTATTGCATTATTTGTTAAGAACTGATGTGTGAGCAGCTACCAGTGGGCATCTAATACATTTTAATGAATGTCTTTATATTTGTATATACAGCATTATATTATATTTAAGTATTCTATGTTACTAACTAGATGTCATAGCAATATCATAACGTTTATAATCCTAGGCCCGTAGGCTAGTTTTTAAAATGTTGATTTTAAATACTGCAAAATTAATAGTTATCTTCTTTGGCACAGACTTCATGCTACACACTGGACACTGGATTTGCAGGATTTATAAGTCAATATGCCTCTTTTGTGATTAATTTACTCCTCTAACTTACATATTGCCTTAATGCTTGGCACACCCTGTACGACTAAACTAGGAGGTATCTTGATTTGTGCTTTACACAGGTGCAAGGCACTTAAAAAGAGAAAAGGAAAAAAAAAGGAAATAAAACCCAAAATTAAAAAAGTATTATGGACAAAATGCAAATATGAAATCTTCAGGCTGAAATGTGAGTATTGGTAAAGAATGAAGAAGCCCAGATAACAAAGACGGAAAATATTCTACAAAATTAAGAGAATTTTCCCTGACACTGGATGAGGTGGACCAGTCGTGTCAATGGGAAACAGCATAACCTCAAATACAGTCACATCAGGTGCTTCAGCGCATACCCTCCCCAGCAGATAATGTCAGTGCAGGCAGGAGAAGGCAAGATCCCTCTCCACTGCCGTTACACGAACACATCTGCTGTCACAGTCTCGGATCAGAACAATTTATTACGACCACATAATCTGCAGCTGTATTTTTCTGTAACGTTTCACAAAAAAAGCCAAACTGCAAACTTTTGCAAAGTTTCCAACTTCAGGGTGACCTTTGGGAATCATATTTAGCAAATTAACTCAAAGTAACCGGGGTAAAAAAAAAAAAAAAAGAAAAAACTATCTCTGTACGGATTTCATTTCTTATTTTTTGTAACTTCATCCATGTAATCAGACAATGTTTAACTCAATGGAAAATGTTTCCTTTATTATTAACAAAGATGGTGCTGTCTGGGTCGCTTCCTGTACGGGCCTCTATTGTATCTCTATTCCTATAGTTTCTTGTTACCTTTTTTTAGCAACAACTTCCTTCATTTCAGCCTTTGTGTTAAGAATGCCCGTAAAATATTGGTGTGTTGAACAAATAATGCAGTGTCACACCATGTATTTGTACTTCAAATTTCATATGCTAAATTCACAAAATGGCTTCTCTCAATAGTCAGTTAGTGAAAAGCTTTATATAGCCCACGGATACCTAAGTATCTGAATCAGCTTAAATTCCCAGTATTATGGAAAGCTTTTCCCCCTCACCTCCCATGTACATTTATTTGTATTATTTCCAGATAAGTAGTACTTTACAAAAGAAGCAGTAGTTGGGCTGTTGAAAGCACTTGCCTTTCAACAAAATAACACCGTTATCCATGATTTCAGTGGGAACAGCTAGGTCAGTCCTAAAAGCCACATTTATTTTTTTTTTTCTCACAATAGCCCTGCACAAACCCCTCAGGATGGGGAACCCATGTCCGAATTAACAGTCAGTCTTGTACGGTTCCCCTTTTCCTACTCAATCAACTCACTATTAGTATTAACCAGAAACATCCCAACTTACTAAATATCTTGCCATTTCCCAGGCAAAACCCACAGAATACAAGTGCTTCCCTCTGATCTTTGAGAGACATTTAGAAATTTGAGGTGTGAAGACCACAGAGCCTCCAAAAAGACTGCAAGAGCACACAGGAATCTGTAACGAATTCGAGCAAACAGGTGAAAATTCAAATTATGAGATAAATCTAAGGCTCCCAGATGAAAGTGGAAGGAAAGATTTATTCTGTTTGCAGCTTGGCTTTTCATGCCCTGCCCCTTAAGTACAGAAGGATTCACATCATATCCATGATTGAGACCATGTATTTTCGGTATGAAGTTGTACGTCCAGAAAAAGCATGTCTAGCACTAAATACTATGGATTGGCTGTAAAATGGAAGAGAAAGTGCAACTTGAAAAAATAGTTTTAATGAAGAAATATTTCCACAAACCCTCATGTGAACCAGATCCTATGATATTTTAACAAGCAACACCGAGGCCACAAACTGGGTGATGGGGTTTTCTAACACAGAGCATAAAAGATGGAGCTTTACCAGAACAGAATATTATATCAGGGTGAGACATTAATCTTGCATGGTGAAGATCTGCCTGTGGTTGATTTTCCAGACAAATTGTATGCTGTCTACCAATGTAATTATCAAGGTGTAGGAATTATTTACACCTCCTTCCTCTTTGAACCCAAATCCTTCATTGATAAGGATGAGACTGGAGCAGACACCTAGAGCAACAGGCTAAGAAAAAGAGAAAAAGAAGAGTAATACTTAATTTTGTAATTAAAAAACACATGTGTCTTTAAAAGGTTAAACCCCAGGTGTGTAATTACAGGGGGAATCTAATGGAGCTTCTGTTTTCTCATTAACACTTTCCATATCCAATGGCAGGGGCAAAACTGCAAAATTTCTGCCTTGCACTGAAGAGACCGCTCTGTCAGCATTGTAACTGTCGTCCTCAAAGTCCTGCCAGCTTTGGTCATATAAATAGTTCAAACAGTCATTACTTACGGGGTTTAGTCTGTATAACAATAGCTAGATAATGGCAGATTTGGTCCAGGAAAGGTTTACAAGTTACACAAAGAGATTGCAGACCACCATACTCCCGCACACATGAAAATGCCCGTTTTATCTTTGTATATAAATACACGGCAGCATTTGCAAAGTTTTCAAATTATTTAATTGACTTGGGAGAGAGAGACTGTAATTGGGTGGGCTGTGCAAGCTCATTCTTCCTTCTGCCGAGTTCAGTCACAGACATTCATCTTTCCACAAAGAGCCCAAATTGTTCCCGTCTGCGCCATATGTTTTGTTGTCTCATTTTAACTGACCTATCAGACCATAAAGAGCAGAACAAGGCCTTCACATCCCTTAATTGGTGTCATTAGGAGTCCTTTCTCATTTACTATGAAAAGGACTAACATCTTCTAGAGAAGAACTGAAAGCCTTATGTGCGACTTCTTAGATTTGAAGTTAGAGGCGACGCTGATTAAATACAATTCTTCATTAAAAGATACGAAGTAGCTGGGACTGGCTTTTTGAGTATACAAACACTTCTTATTAAAGTTCAAACAAATAAATACAAGTTTCTCTTGCGGTTTTCTTTATCCTGCATTATTCCCCTCTCAGTGCAGGCTGCCAGCTCACTGTGAAGGAGAGCAGCAGAATTATATTCACGTGACTCTGAAGTTTCACCTACGTCTCTGGAATAAAGTACGTTATTTCCAATATATCCGCTGCCAGAAAACATATATCAGCTGAACGCTTTGAAACTTCAATTAACAAATGACCTGTAGGCAGCGTTGCCATTTCCAGTATACCCGCTGCCAGAAAACATACATCAGCTGAACGCTTTGAAACTTCAATTAACAAATGACCTGTAGGCAGCGTTGCCTCGCCGTGGTCTGTGAACACACATAAAGCAGCGTATTAAACCACTGTTACATTAAACAGCTTCATAGAGCACTGAACACCTGAAGACACCCTGTTCTCTTTCTTCACAAAAGTCTTTGTTCCTTTACCAATACTGCATGATACAAACTGTTCTTAGCAAAATACTCAGATTGTAAAACACAGCGCTGACATGAACTGATGGACGACACAGAAGGGCATTAATAAAGCTGTGATCCAGACCCTTGAGAGATCCGTCGCTATCTATATATTTAACAGGGATATTATATGGCATGACTATCCAGTAATAAGGTCATCGCTACTTGTCTGGCCTTATTAATAACACAAACTCATGCTGGCTGAACCGAGGCAGTTCAAAGGACACAGC
>NW_008825538.1:1387456-1390536 GCF_000699105.1 Pygoscelis adeliae | reverse complement strand
AATCCCTGATTGCTACGGCCAGAGCCTGACGGCTGTAGGTACACAACAAAGCGCTGGCCAAGCTGTGCCGCCGAAGGGGATACAAGAGCAAAGAACAAACTTCAAGATACTTGGTGAGAGCACTGAAAAGGCCTAAACATAAGATAAATTGCCTACTGCTAGGCACATTTTTAAACATTCTGGCTTAGACTTGCTTTACCAATTTTAGCGTTTACATGGGGGAACAAAACAGCAACTAGAAAATCCTGCAATGTATTCAAGTACCTGATTAAATTATACCATGTAACGATTCTGTTGGACTTTGCAGGGCTGGTACCTGTTAATCAGGCAGTTTATGGAGCTCTTTCACAGAAACATATCATAGCTCAACAACTATTCAGTAATTCTCATTCCATAGGTGATGGAATCTCTAATGCCTTTCAGAAGCACATCAGGAGCCTGCTTCCTGAATATCTTACTAATTTTTCTAATTTAAAACAAACAACAACATCATTTTTGGCAACGTTAGGAAAAGGAAAGCTTTCTCTTGACTGCTAATGATGCAAATAATAAAAGCAATCTAGGGTATAATTTGCCCTCCACACAAAACTCTTGCAGTCACAGAAATTGTATACACTCAGTTAACAGCAGAATTTCACTCCCAGTTAATAAATAAAAGCACTTGTATAATACAATCAATGAGATAAACAAGTTGTAGCACTTCTGTATCTTTTTTCATCCAGGGCTATATTTTAACAGCTCTCCAAATAAGACTGCCAGACTCTTCCTTGCTAAGGGGTTTTTTGTTTCAATAATCATCTGATGGACCACAGACACGGTGAAATCTTATGTATTGGGGCGATTTCTGTTCTGTCTGGTCTTGACAACTTTCATATCCCTTCATTGCCCTGCAAACTTCCCAGGAATCAACGGGTAGCTGGGTCACCAGGTCAGCTAGCTCCCTTCAGCATCCAGATCCTACGCTCTGAAGTATCAGAGAGTAAGGGAACACGAGGGGTCATCTAGCCCAGGGGCTGCTTCTGCAGAAAGTCTAGGAATGCAAGAGATCTCAAAAATGCCAGGTTTACGTGGTTCACACCTTGTTTTTCTAATAGGCACCTTTAGTGGATTCATTATCCCTTTTCAGAGCTATTTAAGATAATCACCAAAAAGAACAGTCTTTTCCATGGACCAGGCTGGGAGTTAGCCATTACCATAGGGAAGGTGCCTAAATTTATACGGTTGAGGCAGGCTGGAGTAAATGCCATGCATTACAGAAAATTTAACATCAAGATACACTGGGAGAAAAAAACAACATAAGTATATTAATTTTAAAATATTTTTTCAAATTCATTGATTAAAAATGCCTTGATATAGAAGGATCCATTATTATACCTGCAGTAATCAGTAACTAAGAAAAATTTACTAGGTTTATCCCTAGTCATAATAGCTGCTCTGAACATGTTTTCAGCATGTCTTTTATGTAGGACAACTGCACTTACGGACTGCTTGCTGCCAAAAGTTGCGGTCCTGCTCCTATTCACATCAATGCAACATGGTCTGGAAAAAAAAAATTCTACACCAAAACGTAATCCCCCAAGAAGAAAGAGAACAATAACCCTGTAACATTTTTCTTGGATTTGTCTTAATGACACTTGGCAATTAATCCCTGGAAGGAGGCAGGTTAACTTTAACAGGGTTCATACATCCACATACAGACAAAAAAAAAAATGGCTCCACTGAATAGCTATAAGTAGAATTAAGGCAGTGATAACCCAGATGCTTTCCCTGAGACATTTTGCCATCTTCAGGTGGAATATTTTGGATATTGATTTTGGTGGATTGACTCAAAAGCAAAAACCTGCATATGGATAGAATCATCCCAGATATCTTGCAAACTTCAGATGAAATGTAAATAGTGTGTCCTTTTGATCCAGCTTCATTTTCAGTTTTACCCCTCTCTCTCGGAGGAAAAGCTTCTGACTCTACCTGTGATGGCTGATAGAGATCTATTTACAAGATTCAATACTTGGATATTGGAGCTAAACAAATTCAGAACACCAATAAATGCTTCAGCAAGAATAATAAACCCAGAGGAAAACTGATCAAGGCTCAGTGAAATCTTAAGATCAAAGCTGCATGGGAAGGGTTCATATCAACTAATTTGAGCTACTTAAAGTACAAGGCCAGCCTAAAGCAGAGAGCAGGCAGTGGGTATAGACAAGACCCCCAGCGGGCAGCTCAATTTATTACTTTTTAAGTAACTGAACACGTGGGATGAATCTTTCTTTTTTCCACTTACTTAAGAAAGCTGAGACTCTATGACTATTTTTTTGAGAGATGAAGTTAGGTGAGATACATTATTCATCACCTTTCAAAGAAGCACAGGCTTAATCATCAGACCTAATGCAGGTGGAAATTTATGTCATATGTTATGCCAAAGGTCAGATTACACATAATCAGAATGGCCCTTTTGACTTTAAAATCTGTAATGGTTATAGATTAGGAACAGCTCCCTTGAAGGCAACACAGTTACATGGATGGGGAATTGATGTGAGATGAAAGTCATTCATGACAACTCTGTTATATTTCTTTTTAATAATGGATGTCCATAAAGAACAGCTCAGTTCATTTTTAAATGACTGAACTTTTTGAAGCGATCTGCTAATGGCTCCAATGACATTGACAAAAGCTGAACAACATTTATCAGGTACATAAAGCTGAGAACATGGTCTGTACCTTGCATCAGAGAAATTTATCCTAAATTATTTCATACTTGCTGACATCTTTAAAAAAAAATAGCTTTTTTACCCAATAAATATTAATGCTGTCTCAAGAGACAGATGATATAAAATTCTTCCATTTCCCAATAAACCAATATATTTTATCTGTATAGAATAATGTTTTTTGACTTGTGTCTGGAAATAATGCAAACAAGCACTTTAATAAACATAATAACTCAGTTGACTGTGTGTGGGGGAAAGCTGAATAACCTCAGACTTACATCCTTTTAAAATAAAGATTGTCTGACAATTTTGTAATATTTTACCCCATTCAGTTTGGATGTTTTCACTGGGGTTTGCCAGATGTGTGCACCTAAA
>NW_008825538.1:1369642-1387417 GCF_000699105.1 Pygoscelis adeliae | reverse complement strand
CAGGAATGAGATATAACTGTGTACAGGACTGGAATTTCCTGATAAAATAGATACATCACAATAGAATCAGAGAACATGTTTTTCTTAAAAAATGTACTATAAACCCTTCATATTTTGGCATCTTCATGATTCATATTTAAATATGATTATATTCTCCAGTCAGAACAATAAAACAGACTCTTTCTCTCTATTTTTTTTTTTAAATGGCAGGAGTTCTCCATTGACAAAATACAATGATGTACTTTAGTCATATACTGACATTTTTATTAATACACTGACATAACAGAAACAAAATAATAAACCACAAGAGAAATTATTATTTAGCATGGCCATGAAGGGTAGAGATGTTCAGTGGATAGTAGAAGCCAGATCGTATAGCTACAATTTATTCTGAAGTATTGTTAATATAATTTCATTTCTCAGTAATTTACTTATATGAAGACTATTAAGAAATTACTATAAAAACAATTTGGACTCTCAGAAGAACTTCAAAGCTTAGAATTGAACTGGACCACTAGGCAGCCTGCAACAGTTGCCTCAGGGATTATAAAACACTTCAAAAAACCCCTACAATTAAGTTAAAGACTAAATTCTGAGTGCAAAAGTTACAAGTAAACCTGACAGCAGGAAAAGAACATGGCATCTTACAACCATCACCATTGTCCTGGCTCCCTTTAACCATATAGATTACATGGAACCAGTTGGTTCCAAAAAGTAGACCAGACAACCCAGTACCAAAAATCCCTGTTAATTTGTTGTAACAGAGAAAAACTTCCTACTGACCCCAGATCTGGTGACTTTAACATCTTTAAGCTGAAGAACTTAAAGCCAGTAGGAGTGTCCTGTCTGTAACACATCTCTAGGTGAGATTCTCCAATAGCTTATAGGAAGCCAAAAAGAGTCAGAGAAATGATGAAACCAAAGTAGGAAGAGAAGTAAAGTCTTAACGATCATGAAAAGGCTTAGTATGAGAAGAATATAGTATAAACACACTCCAAGTCTTAGATATATCAAAAGATTGGATTTTCAAGAGAAATGTTCTCTGGAAATAAAAAGTCTTCTTATTCTTATCATCATAATCATTGCTAGGAAAATGGGTAAATAAAGTACTTCTTTATAGTTGTCTTCAAATTTTGATTAAATTTACCCAGATTTAGGTCTTGTTTCTCTTCCACCTACTATCAAAATTTTCTTACTCAATTGTACAAATAAGTTTTTTAGTCTGTTCATCTCTCCATATTTAGTGTATCAAGTCAGAGAATTTAAGATCCATCTACTGTATACAAATTCATCACAAGGCAAGGGCAGATGAGCAAGGTATAATTAAGCTTTTTAAGGCAGTTGAACAGCATCACCACATCAGCAGGATTTTATGATTGATTCCTTACAAAAGCTCTACAAGAAACTATTCGGTACAAGGGAAAATACCCTCATAGATTTGCATCCTGTTAAAAGATCAAAGATGGTCAATTTTCCCAATGAGGGGAAGTTATTAGCAGAATCCCACAGGGATCTCCTGTGGGTCTTGGCTCAACTTTATGTCCATAATTGATCTAGAGTTGGTGAGGTAGTGAAATCTGCTTATGATACCAAAATATTCAGCACAGTCAAAACTAATCAAAGGTGTGAAAGGTTGCCGGGAGCTCAGAAACAAAAAAAACCACCCAGCTGAAATTCAGTATTAAAGTGCTTGCAGCACCCCAACAGTATATTTATAACAATATTTCCTACTTTAGCAATTCACTCAGGAAGGAAATCTTGTGTCAGTTTAGGTTGTTCTCTAAAAGCACAGCTGTAATGTTCTTGGATGATCAAGAACACCAACAGAAGGAACTATTTTTAAAGGGTTAGAGAACAACACAGAGACCATCACCATGAAACCATACCTATGTGGTGTGTGTCTGTGCCACAGGTGAACCAAAGAACAGAAAATACAGACAGGAGTCATAAAGGTATAAAAATTCTTTCATTTAAAATGAGCTTTGTGGAAAAAAATGAGAAAAAAAAAAAGGCAGGGCTATGCATAGACTTAATGGAAAAGGTGAATAGAAGGTAATCATTCATTGTTCTCATTATACAAGACCTTGGGGACAACTGCACTGAATGATTAGACAGAAGAAAATAAATACTTTCTCACATACAAACATATGTCTATAGGTATAGAAAAGGACTCAAAAAGCAGTAAAACAAATTCAAGAATTATTACACAAGGTGTCCCAGATGCAACTTTTATCTCAAAAATTCCTTGAATCCAAAAGAGAAGGATCACTCAGAACTTGTCCTGCTTTGTTGTTTACTTAAGCAGCTGTTAACAGCTATTCTCAGAAACAGGTTAAGCCTAGAGATCTTTGGTCTCTCTCCCTCTGCAGATATAACTACGTTCTTACTCTGTTACAAACACCCTAACTTCTCTCCACTCCAACATTCCTTACTCCGAGTCCCCAACATGTCCCAATATCTCAAATTGCTCTCCACAAAGAACCCATCACTCCATGCGTCCCCAAATCCTCTCTGTGTCATTCATAACATCTCTTCCCACCCAATCTTCTCAGCCTGCAATGGAGCCCATCTATCCCAAACCTTTCCATACAACCCTGAGCTCTTCCCATGCTCCTGCCTCGCATCCTTTGACCCAGAGAGCCCTTCCTGGCTGCTGTAGCTGCTCCTGCTCTGTTTGACGAGGCTCCAAATTGTGCACCAACAGCCACTGCTGTTGGCTACTCTCTGATGCTGAGTTCTCTTACAAGTTTCATTATCCCTGGAGAAGCAAAGCCCTTGCACTTGCTCTCACAAAGATCAAAACACAACAAAAACCCTCAGGCAGAAAGCTGTTATCAAAAAATGACATGACTCTGGAAGCCAAAAAGGAGGACATAAAGGAGAAAACCAGGTATAGCTTGTTTCCAGGCAGAATAGGTTATGGTGACTAATTTTCAGAACATTTGCTTCTCTTTTCAGTGCTCCATTTGGGGGGAAAAACATCCTGCGTCATTTACTAACACAAAATGCTCTTCTGAAGTGTGAATGCTTAGTATCTTTAACAATTGGGCAATTTATTCAAATGTCTACAAATGGATATAATAGAAAATTATTTCCTTTCTTTCAGCTTTAAAAAAAAAAAAGTAGTATACTGAGATTCAATGGTTTCTGTACTGTTGTGTCTTATCTTAGAAAGGCTTAAAAAAAACCTTGAGAACTCCACAAGCCTGTAGATGGGTTAGACTTTTGTGTTAAAAATGCTAATTTTCCAGAAGGCATAAATAATTGCTGGGAGAACGATCATAAGTCTCATCCAAAGTCAGTGGGAAGACTCCTACTGACATCGCTATACCTGGATCAAGCCCAAGGTTTGTATTACAGCTTAATGTATTTTTGTACTGGCACTGCAATGAATTCCAACAAAAATAAAATTTTAAAATGTTAAAGGGGAAAGAATAGGTTACACTGCTAAATCCAGGGAAATTTTGAAATGGATGTGCTTCCTACACACAGAGCATCAATTCTGCTCTTCTATTCCTGTCTGCAACAACATAAAAGTCCCAGTAGGTGTAAAAATCTCATAATGCTGTCTCCTTTTCAATACATACAAGACAAAATGCACTCCCTAAACTTCAGAAACTGGTGGTTAATAACAATTTCATCTCCTCTCTTCCTCCTTATTTAACTCCCGTATCCCCTTTCTCTAGCTCTAAACATTTAAAGAGCTTTATACCACTGCTGATCCCTGTTTGATTAAATTTGTAAGGCTGTTTATTTCTTGCAGTGAATTGAGAAATAATCTATGAATGGAGCTTTCAGCTTCTCAATAGAATATACTTGGGAACACGTGCTCTTTTCTTTAGGGCATAAATCAGTTTTTCAGATGCCACTGCTTGACTCAGGCTGAGAGGCATCCAAATCAACGGTACTGAAATTATTGAGGAAGTTTCTTAGTGCAGGTAAGAAAAACATTTTGATAAAAGTAGTCGTGCTTTAAGGTGGAAACCTTTACCTACAAACACAAACTATCACCAGATTAAAAAACTAATCCAAAATGAAGTCTGTTCTTCTAGGGATTATTAGTGATTTCATATTTTGCACTTTCAAAACATGCCAGGGAAGAACTGTTGAGCACGTTTACAATACTTGATTAAAACTATAGAGATGTTATGATAGAAAACATGGGAATTTTTTCATCAGAGAAGAAACAGCAGTGAAATCTCATTCCCTCACAAATGTCGGGTTAGCTAGGATCATGAATCTTGAATCTGAGCATCATTTTTTCTTACAGCACATCAGATGTAGCTGCTGGAATTGGGATGTGGTAGTTGGTTTGTGATCCAGTGCTAGACATCATGAATTTCAGAGTGGAATGTTGTCTGAGAGATGAAAGACTGCAGGAATAAAAGATTAAGGGCAAGAGGGTGTGAACTCATCAATATTTGCACTTCTAGAGGACCTGAACCTTGGCCACATACTCCTGCAGCATCACTGTATGGTCCTTAATGTAAACAACTTCCCCCCCCATCATCCCTTGCTCAGTGAAAAATGGTGGTAATTATATAAAACTGCATAGCTACCAAGAATTTAATTTTGTGCTTTAACAACACAGAAATTAGGCACCAGCACAGCTTCTCTAAATGAGATTCGCTTCATTTCCCTGTCTCCTAGACAGAATGGTCTCTCCTTCCCAAATAAAATACGCAGAAAACTACAATAGCCCAGGGGAATCCCCTCGATGACAGATCCCCTCCAGAACATGGGCTCATGGAAAGAGAAATGTTGGGAAGCTCCAGAGAGCAGCCTGAAGGAAACTCGAGGCATATGCCTGTCCCCAACCACCTACCCTTTCCCTTTCCTCAAATTTAAATAGAATAAATTTTCAGCTTACGTTAAGTCTACTAAGTCCTCCTAGGCTTAATATTAAGTTTCTTCAGATGTAGGTTAAACATTTTTCAAATGGTGAGCTAGTACACAACTGCAGATCACAGTAGGATCTGTATCTCTGCTGGTAAATGCAGCAAACTGAGCCCTGTGGAAAGACTCGGTGGGTAAGAGCATTCCGAGAGCAACTCATAACTCGATCAATAATGTCAGCATGCCAGATTATGCCATATTTCATTGATAGACAGAAGTAGAAATATTTCAGTGGAACAGGATTTGTAAATAAGGATTTAAGCATCAGACTTTTGGCTGGTTTTGGAAGGGGGACCGTTGTTTTCTTTTTTAACTTGACCAAAGCTATTATATTCTAAGTGTGAAAAATTTACTGAAAAATTACTGATTGTATTACTGAACAAATCAAATAAAGGGGAGCATATTTTAATGTCAGTATTGCACTGTATTTTAATTTCTGGTGTCTCAATAAAATCATCTGAAATGCCTGTCCTTCCTCCAATAATTTATCTTGCAGAATTTTTTTGCAATGAATATTAATGCTCTTTGCTGATCTGATGTCACTGATATCAGTATTTATTGCAGTTTTTGATTAGCTCTGCTATTATAATTCACGGAAAACAAGGCACAGCACAAAAAAGAAATGCTGTAAATTGCTATAGAAAGCAAAAGCAATCAAGTTCCTACCAAGGCGTGCATTTTAGGCCCAGTTCTAATAAAGCACTTTATTGTGCACATAGACTAAACCCATCTATATGTTTTAGGTAGGTACAGAATTTTACGTGCTTTATCACATCAAAACCAAACTTCCAGATACGTGAATGGAAGAAAGAGTGGTCATTATTAAAAAGTGACTTTGTGCTACAAACAACACTACGTTGCATGGGAGATATGCAACCCCACCTGGCGTACTGTGTCCAGTTCTGGGGTCCTCAACACAAGAAAGACACGGACCTGTTGGAGTGGGTCCAGAGAAGGGCCACAAAAACGATCGGAGGTCTGGAACACTTCTCCTATGAAGAAAGACTGCGAGAGTTGGGGTTGTTCAGCCTGGAGAAGAGAGACCTTTTGGGGAGACCTTCTTGCAGCCTTTCAATACTTCAAGGGGGCTTATAAGAAAGATGGGGACAAACATTTTAGCAGGGCTTGTTGCAACAGGACAAGGGGGAATGGTTTTAAACTAAAAGAGGGTAGATTCAGACTAGATATAAGGAAGAAATTTTTGACGCTGAGGGTGGTGAAACACTGGCCCAGGTTGCCCAGAGAGGTGGTGGATGCCCCATCCCTGGAAACATTCCAGGTCAGGTTGGATGGGGCTCTGAGCAACCTGATCGAGTTGAAGATGTCCCTGCCCATGGCAGGGGGGTTGGACTAGATGACCTTTAGAGGTCCCTTCCAACCCAAACCATTCTATGATTCTGTGATTGTATATCAAAGTATTTCCCTTTAAGTTATTTGGAGTAGTCTAGCATTATGATATCTCTTGGAGACTGTTCACATTGTTCCAGTGGTCAAAGGTCACCCACTCCTTGAGAGAAGAAGTCTGAATAATAGATATCTGAGAGTACAGTAGCAATGTAAACTGATAAATCTCCTGTCAAATCTAACAGAAAAAGAAACCAAAACCTTGCAGGTTTTGGCAGAGCACCTGGTTCTATAAAATAAATAAATTAAAAAAAATCATGAAGTAACACATACTGAAGCTTCAACCTTTTCAAACAGAGTGAGTTAGTGGTGTATTTAAACCTTTTTCGAAGACTGGCATTTGTCCCAAGCTGTGTCAATGTGAGCGCTGGAAGCAATCTTAAAAGCAGTGCTACTGCTTCTCCACCCACATGAAGGTTTACGAGGTTTTGCAGTCAGCCATGCCTGCCTCAGATGCCAAACCCATTTGGTTTTTCCATCATCAAGCTTAGCATGATGCTTTAATTATTCCTTAGGTGGCAGGCATAAAAATATAGGGGTGCTTAACTTAGTGACAGAATTATAATGCAAGTTATGTAAAATTTATTCCCCTTTTAAAATACATGCGTGCAAGTTATCAAGTAATTCTATGGATGACTTAATTTCATGTATTTATTTACTTATTTACTTATGGGCAGAAAAGAGGGGTGACTGGTGAATTTTTAAATTTATAAAAGCAAAAATCAACCTGACATTATTGCCATGTAAATATTGAACAAGAAGTTCTACAGAAGTTTAAAGGAAGATCACTTGCAAAACCGGGCTCTTTCCACATCTAGCATTGGCAATATTTGGCACACTGATTTCTGGAAAATGTAACTTAGTGTTATAGAGATTTCACTGAAACAAATCTCTGTTATAAAAAGCTTGGTTTATAATGTAGCATTCATAAATTGTGGGGAAGAAAAGACCAGAAGCCAATATGTGAGGCTGATTAAACATTCTACAGAAGTCAGTTTTATATTATAATGGAGAATCTGCAAGCAAATTTCCATTGCAAATATCATTTATCTATAAATATTAATGCATAAATATTAGCTACAACTATTTCGTACAGCTACATTAATACAACTTGCATATCCACAATGTAAGTAAAAGAGTTTATTATTTTTAATTTTATTACTTGTAAAACAAGATTTCTGGACATGTTTTATATAACTAAATTATATAATTAACAAAATAAAATTATAACACCATGTGTGCAGGATGGAACATGAGATTCATCATCACAGGTATACTTACACTTTATAGGAAAAAATTGTGACCATATTAAAGATAATAGTAAAACATAAACTTCAGTGAGCAATATTATATTGCCTCTTAAGAAACACAATTAAGAATGCTCTATAGATAACTATAATACTATAACACCAGTTATTACTATAACCATAATACTGGTTGAAGCCCATTCAAAAAGCAGCCTAAAACTTTCTAAGCTCTGCCAAGTGAAGTATGTTGGAGGCGGAATATACTCCCAGGGTAAAGAGGCAGAAGATCTTTACTTGGCAAATTTTAAAACATCACAGTAGGAGAAAAACCCTGGTTTTGTATGAAGACGGAATGAATGACTTAGAACGACATTTCATTCATCCTGCGAAAACACTGTCAAGAGATGGAGAAAAATTATTGCCCAAATTGGTAATGCTCTCCTGTAAGCGAATAAGAGTGAATAAGGAGCTCTCCTATCAATTTGGGATGGACATTCCCACAGAAGAGAACACCAAAACCAGGACATCCTGCATGAACATGAGGGCAGAGAAAGGGAAGGAGCACAAAATTTATCTTACCTGATGTGAGCCACCCTAAAGTTGAGCCTATAAGCTACATTAGACAGGAAAAAGATGCATATTCAGAGCCTGATTCCTCCCATCCTAAGGCAGTGGATAAAATTGTCCTGCTGCCTCCTTTTGCTGACAATATGGAAAACACAGAGATGCTTAATTTTAATTGTCTAAAGAGCAGGTGAAGTGCAGAAAGGGCAGAGCCCTGGCTGTGTAATTGCAACACTCCAGCGCAGCCGAATCAGCACTGGGTGGAAATTAAGAATGGTCTATAAGCCATATTTTGATTAATTTTCCTCATGCATATAAAGAACAACACAGATAAATTTCATCCCTACCTCGCTCCTGAAATAGCACAATTGTAGGCTGCTCCTTTTTGAGGGTGAAGTACCTGAGTTTCCCCCAAACATATGTGGTTGTCATTCTTTTGATCATGCATAACAGAAAACAAATACAGGAAAGAACCATGGCAGGTTTTCCTAACTGTATGTGGTATGAACTGAACTCCACCGTCATGCTTTGAAAGTTGGTCTAAGCACCGTGTTAACTGAACTATGAAAAATACGTCAGGTGATCACTTGGCATTGATTTGTGTTTGATTCAGTCTGTTAAAAGAAAAAAAAAAAGCACGATATTAACTGCACTCTAGGTATGGCATATAATTAAGGAAAATAGTTTTACCTATTTAATGTTTTTCACTATAGACTGTGTTTGTCAAAAACAGACCAATGTACCAGTGAAAGAATAATGTACCACCGTTTTAAAACCAAAGTCCAGGTGTTAACGTAGTCTTTGCAAATAGTTATAAAGATAGGAGCTGCATATAAATGACCAATTCATTCCATGCATACTTGGAGAACCCTTGCAAGGATATCTACAGGGACAGCAGTGATCAAAAATTGAAATAATTCCAGATGAGAACAATTCCTTCAAGGTGAACCAATCAGTTCCTTTCCAATTCATAACCACAGCGTGATATTCTCTAGATTTATTACTTACTTTTACATTGTATGTGGAGACCACAACCCGAGTGAACCACACTCTGGCAGTCAGTGTATAAAGTCATATTAACTTGCATATTCTAAGAACACACAGAGCTATTTTCCAGGTGACTGCGGGGGGTGGTGTCAAATGTAATTTAATATTTTTCCTGTCATTTATTAACTTTTATTTTCTTAATCGCAGACAGGAAAAAAAAAGAGTGGAATTTTCTATTACATATGCAAACTTATGCATATTGAACTATCGGCAAACCAACATAGCTTGGGATAGGCTAAAAATAGAGTATATTGCTCCCGAAAAACTAATAAAATATCAGATAGTGAACTCTGCTCTGGTAACCCATAGGGTGGACCCAGTGTTAATACCTGCTAATGTCTTCATTCCCATCCCTTCGAGGTGATACAGCCAGTTGAAACATCTTACCCTGCAAATCCCCTACAAAGCATTGACAAAGAGGAGTGAAATATAAACTGATTTTCTTTAGCGTTTATTCAGCTTTTTCCTACCCTATCTACCAGTTTCACTAACCAGAGAAAAGGGATAGAAACAGCATGTTCTGAGAAAAGCTGGGACTATCTGGAGCTGTGACTGAGGTTAGCATTTTTATATGCACTGTGCCTGCCACAGGTACCATACTTTTGCAAGTAGATACTAATACAGAATTTCCCATTGCCTAAACAGGCAATCACTTCCATGATGCAAGAAATTTAAAGTCACAGTCTTAGCTATCTTATGATAACTTTCTATAATTCAAATAATTCTACTGCATAAATAACTGTGAAATAAATACCAGGGCTTGATTAAAAAGTAAAAAATGCAACAGCAGAAAATTGCACCCAATATTCTGTTTAGGAAAATGAAGCTATTGCTTTAGGGCAGGAAATGTAATTTTCTTTCAGTATAGAGCATTTAGCATCATAGGATCCAAATCTGGCTGATAAACATGTCTAGCCAAATAAAACAGTCTTTTCCAGTAAATCTGAATACTTTTAATCAACTTGTTTATCACAACTAAATATTTATTTACTAATTAAAACCTTAAATACAGGACTTTTAAACTTAAGGGAATTTAGCACAGTAGGTCTGTATTTGTTGAATATGAATCCTATGGTGTTTGCAGTCTGCCGTCTCAAGGAACTGAGGTTTGTGCATTCATGCATGCTGTGGTGAACCCATCTGCAGGCTTTCGTGTATGTACGTGAAGTTAAACATTATCATAGAATCATGGAATCATCGAACGGTTTGGGTTGGAAGGGACCTCTAAAGGCCATCTAGTCCAACCCCCCTGCCGTGGGCAGGGACATCTTCAACTAGATCAGGTTGCTCAGAGCCCCGTCCAACCTGACCTGGAATGTTTCCAGGGATGGGGCATCCACCACCTCTCTGGGCAACCTGTGCCAGAGCTTCACCACCCTCAGCATCAAAAATTTCTTCCTTATATCTAGTCTGAATCTACCCTCTTTTAGTTTAAAACCATTCCCCCTTGTCCTATCGTGACAGGCCCTGCTAAAATGTTTGTCCCCATCCTTCTTATAAGCCCCCCTGAAGTATTGAAAGGCTGCAAGAAGGTCTCTTTGGAGCCTCCTCTTCTCCAGGAAAAGTTCTCTAAAGAGAACTCATGAACCCCCCTCTCAGCTTTGTTATAACTTGATAGAAGGGTAATAGCAGCTCTGAAGATACCTAACTTCTGAAAATACATATTTAGGAAGGTAGAGGAGAGACGTCCTATTTGTTCTGCCCCATATAAAAAGCCTGCAATGTAAACTCAACCCTTACTATTCACCAGGGAATGCAACCACAAGCCCCAAACCCCTAAGAGACAACGTCAGTAGTTCTGTTATCCACAGAAGTGTTTATTTTTCCTTCAAGTCTAGGCTAGATTTAAGAGTAGACAACCTATCTTCTAGTTTACTTAAGCTGAGGTGGCAAAAATATTTTAAATTCTACTTAGCTAATGTATTTTCCATTTGGGGATGAAATCTTGTCTGTCCAATGATGCTAATAGTTACCTGAAAAACTTAGCTTTTAGTACTGGGTTTTGTCCAAATCCCATTAACATCAGCTGAAATGTTGCAATTTAGGTGTCTTTATGGAGAATCAAATCTCACTTCATTGGCTTTACACTAACCACCATATTCTTCAGTAACTTCTTTTCCTGTCGTACTTTGTCACTGCAGATATTACAAAAAATGGTTAAATACTGAAATACTACCAAAAGAATAAAAATTTTAATACTAAAGCATCTTCAGTATCTGCCTCTCTCCAGTTTTGCAGGACTAGTCAGAACTTGATCCTGCTCATAACTCAGAATGGCTCTGGCAATTGCTGCTTTTACCTGATAAGTTTTTTGATAAGTTTTTTAATAAGTTTTCATATCAGCTTTTACCTGATAAGAGTGAGAGGAGGTTCTTAAATTGATCCCTCAATTTATTTGGGATCTGTTTTCTTGGATGACTTCGGTTGGTCCAAAGCTTGTTGGGCACATTTTGAATCAGTCTTAAGTGACCTTAAGTTCTGCTGGTGCTTTTCACTGTGAAAGGGTTATTGCTCAAGCCATTCAGTTATGCAAAGAACAAGTCCAAAATTCACGTTGCTTGACTTACAGCCAGGGTAGCGAGCAGTAAACCAACAAATTATATTACAATAAAAACAACTGACAGGTGATCCTAGTTTAAAATTTTTGCTAGAACCTCCCTATCTAAACAATTAGGAACTGGTTTATCTTTGATTTTCTGCTCAATCTGCTAAATCCTGCCACTTTCCAACATTTTTACCTGCTACTGCAGTACAGGATTATCAGATTTGAGATACCAGAGTATTATCTCACAAATTATACAAAACACACTCAATACTTCACAGAGAAAGAAGGCATGAGTGACTCTGCTATAGTGGCATTCTGCACACTGCGTGGAATGCTCTCTTCACCATTCCACCCCTTTTCCCCAAAACCCCTCTATTAAACCCAATACTGCATATTCCAAAAAGAAGAAAATGCGAATGAGGAAAGGATCAGCTCTTGAAAATCGTATTTATGAGCCAGGGTAAAAGTCATCTTATGCAGGGTTGATTCACAAATATACATAGAGGAGAATCTATATAAGAGCAGGGAAGTCTTTCTATAATATTTTCCTTAATCTTGAAAACATATAAATATATAGATATACTGAGAGAGAGAGAAATACATGTGTGTATATCACACACAATCACTTAGCTCTGAGTACACTTCAAGGTCTTAATAGCACCGTATGCTTTTGTTTCCTGAAACAGTAAGGTAGCTGGTAGCAGTAAGGTAAGACACGGATAGTCCACTCAAATGAATAACATTACTCATAAGTTTAAAGGCAGGTGTACATGAAACACCTTTACGGTAAGAAACCAGAATGGTAAGAAACTAAAAATGCTTCTGGCACAGCATACTTTTGGCACAGTTTACATTGTCTACCACGCAACGATATACGCAGTCACGCCCCTGTGTGTCTATATATTTTTAAATGACATGTACATTTACAAGTTTGATGCTAAACTATGCATTGAACCTGCGATTCAAATGTAACCTAATGTCTCCTGCTTTTGTTTAAAGTTTCCTTCCTGTGCTTTTGATTCAGTCCCTGACGTCTCTTCTTTTCCTTGTAAAATACATCTTCATGCTTGCGCTCATCTGATTTAGCAGATTGTACAGTGGGGAGATCTCATCTTTACTGCCGTGAAATTATTGACTATAACAGCAATATATTGGGGGAAGCATCCCCAGGACAAACCAGTCCTCCTTTACTCTCCCTGGAATGGGCTTCTCACATTTCTTTGCAAAGGAAACATTACTAGTGGGCTCGGGGTACACACTGCTACTGAAAACAAGTTGAAGCACCATATCTTGCCAGATCACATACAGAATCACTCATACAAACAACATTTTTATTAAAAAAAAGATAAAATTAGACTGCCAGGGTTTGAAATTCAGAAATGTAATTGATGCTGCAGGCTTGAAGAAAATCACCCACCCATGGAAATCCGGTTTCCTCTGGCACCCGCTAATGTACATGTAGAAAATAAAGAATAATACTAATAAAAAGCCCTCAAACCTATGCTAGTTGGGAAGGCAAAGTATGTTCAGGGCTACCGTCCATTTTGTATACCTGAAATGGCTGACATTTTTATATTCACACAAGCTGCAGCATAATGCAACTCAGAACAAATACCTTCCTAAACACAGCCCAGACAGGTAACAGCAAAATCCCTTCTTATTAGGGGGAATAAAATTTATCATACAGAAAATGGTTCTTACAGTTTTAATACCCAGAGTATAAATATTCCAAACAGCTATAATTTTAAGCCGACAATTAAAAGAAGGGGAAAAAACCCAAACACTTTTCAGAATGTCATTTGAAATAAATTTAGCCCCATGTTAAAATGGAAATTTGTTTGTCAAGTGTTTTAATGAGACCTTCTTAGAGCTAACACATAATCGATGTCTGAAGGGAAGTCCAGCTCATCAGGCTGCGCCAGCAATACTTGCTGACGTATTCTCCCTTTAATAATGTATTATCTTGACTTAATACTTTATATGAGTTGTTTTGTCTTAACAACAGTAAATACAGCCATAAAGCAATGAGAAATACCAGCAGGATGATGACACTAATTGTACTGTCTTGACTTGAATTAAAATTGCTGAACAGTAAATGAGATTACTAGCCTAAAGATAATCTTAATTTAAATGTGAAGCTGCATTTATCTCATCTCAGATGCAATTTTCCAAAGTGCTTAAAAAAAATAATACCAGGCAGCCATCTAATAGAAACCTTTAGTTCTGAAGGTTTTAAAGATAATTAAAAGTGCCCTCATATGTTTTGTTCTATTGCTATATTTTATAACAAGCAGTAATTTGCAGGTCAGAATAGAAAATCCGGTAATTTCTTAAATTGTTGTAACTTTTCCTGCCTTTGATACTGTCTTCTAATTTTTCTTGGACATTTCCAACATGGAATGTGTTTGAAGAATAGAAGAATATCAAATAGTTAAAATAAATGAAATTTCACACACTCGTGACTTATGGATAGTCTATCCTGGATCATATAATTTTCTTGCAAGCATTGTAAAGTGATAGAAAAGCTTTGTGAAAATATTTTTAAATATTACTTAGCCTATCAATTCTAAATAGCAGCTAATGTGCCAGTTTTTTCTATTTAAATATTATGCTGACAAGCTTAATTAGAAGATTCACAAACAGAAATCGTGCTTTCATTGTATTTGCACATATGTCTGTCCCCAGAATATGAGACTTCTCTGAAAACACCTTTTTTTCTTTTTTCTTTTTTATTTTTTTTTAATTAACACTAAACAATATATTGAATATATGCAATTAGTAAGGGCTCCTACGGTCTGCCACATATTTGCAATCCCAGTTTGTTTGCAGATACTTGGGCAAGAGTGAGGATCCTAACTGGCACAATGTAAAGCCTCAAAATAAAAAAAAAAAAAACAAAAAACCCAAACAAACCTAAAAAGCCATCTGAGAGAAATACTTCTGAACAGATTAAAATCTTGTTTTAACATTTTAAAATGCAAATTTTCACCAAATAAGATTCAGCATCTTTGAGAAAATAGCTCATACCTTCTTCATGCTTTCTTCCAAATTTCCTAAACCCTTATGACTCTGAAGTAATATTTATTATTAGTTATGTTACTTCAGAATAGTTAGGGAGTATTTTCTATACCCCAAACCTCTTCAAGCACCTTTCTTTCCAGTGTAAATTGGATCAGGGCTGCATGTAGCTCCATTTGGAGTGGAAAATGTGATTTTCAACTGCAAAGACTCTTGTACATAACATGACCTGGAGCACAGATGGTATATTAAAAGTTTTAAGGGGTGTGCAGGCTACCATCACTTGAGCTCTCTTTTTTCCACAAATAAATTCACAGCTGAATTGTATGTCTGTTAATGCGATAATTTTTTCTCACAGTAAACATCGGCTTGAACAGCAACAAACCAGGAGTACTATAAGAAAATAAAAAAGTGGGGGAATGTAGCAATTATTAATTAAAAAAAAAAGGCATTTTAATCTCAGCATAGAAATATATTTACAATATAGGTCTCTATTCTGATAGATCTCTAAAGTCCCTGTATTTATATATAATAGGGCCAGGGCACTTTTAGGGCCCTATAAACTCATCTTCAGATAGATGCGTAAAACACGTCAGCTGAACCATCCGCTAAAATTTCCTGCGTTTCCCATTAACTACTGGAGTGTTATAGCCAGCTCGGATGTAGGCTTCCACACTGTGAAAGTTGAAAGTACGGTGAGATGACTCCTGCTGCTCTTGCAAAGGACTGGTGGCTGTGACTTTTTGGAAGACTATATGAACCAGTATCTACTTTGGGGACAAGCATGCTACTATGCATCCACTAGCCCTTGATATGTGAATTTCACTGGTATAGTTGCATAAAATCCTCAAAAGATGGCTTACGTCACCATCACATCCCAAGATCCCTTTCCTGTTTGCACAGCTAGAAACTACAAGTATTCTGTTGAATGTCTGCCTTTCTACGAGCTGTCTGTCTCCCAACAGGTCGCAATGCTCTTCATGCAGACTTAAACACAGTGGAAAGTGGCCTCCTTCACCCTGCCATTGCGCGTGCTGTCAGAACACAAATACTTCCCCGCGTTCCCGCATTTGAATGTTTTTGCATGTAGCTCTGTTTCAATATGAGGATTTGTATCGATCTTCATTTGAAAGGCAATTCTTTTTATAATTGATAATTTTTCATGCTGGCATTTAACAGACTCCAGCAGACTGTGGAAGTGCTGAAACGTAAAGGTCAAGGACAAAACAGAAGCTTTCATGAAATGCAGCTCTCGCACCATGTTCCTTACAAACATGCTTTTTGAATTAGCAAGATCTGTTGGTGCGGAGCAGATGTAAGAAAATGGACCTGGTTTGTCATCTGAGTTACATTAAATAAAACATCTTATTCCACCTAGCTCAGAATGCCTTACTGTTCTGTGCATCCACAGTGCTGGCCTTGATTTTATCACCTCTCAGACAACATGCACGCCAGTTCTGAAACACTTAGTTCTCACAAGTCGTAAAAAGCAAATGCCAACTGTATTTCACGTTGTGATAAAACGTCCCAAGATGGATGAATCAAGGTCTGCAGCAAAAAATTCTGTTCCTTTCTCTACCTTTGATGGTAAAAGTGGTTGGAGGTTTAATCAATGAAATCCCCTTCTCTTCTCCAAATGTACACAAACATTGAGGTGGAATTATCTCTTCCTCAATTACAACCCACCCCCCCTTAAAAAGTAATAATAAATCCATCTATGTCACCCCTCCCAGAAGGATCCAGATTCGATCCACAAGGATCAATCAGCTTGCAGTCTAGATTTACTTTTTTTAAAAAACCTCTTCCCTCTGGGAAGATGCAATTGCATATTGGTAAAGGCAAAAAGAACTCACATTTTTCCAGTATAATATTCAGTTATTAATACTCTTTGCTCCCTTTTTTTCCCCACTAAAACATAGATTTATAAAATATAATCATTATTCTTTAATTCTCCTACTAATATTATGACATCCAATGATATGTTCTAAGTAAATGCAAACAGTCTCTTAATGCAGCATAACTGCACAATATCATATGATTTATTAATGCTGGTGACTTTATATTTCTCCACTTTTTATAATGATTCCATGAAAGTTCTTCCATTAATTTTGAAAATGTAATTGTTTGAAAGCAATTCTTATAGATATTATGAATTATGTTTAAAACTGACGTAAGACTGATGATATCTGTTTACATGTTCTACATAACATGTTTCATGATAGCATCTACGGAATTTGATATAGGAAAGCTTGCATACATTCATATTTCTTCTTTCCTTATGTTTCCATTGTCATTATACATTTCTAATGTCTATTCTTTCTTGCTCTTTTCTTAATTGGGGGGGTTGTGGTTTGTTTGGGTTTTTTTGTTTTGTGTTTTTTTTTTTTTAATAATTCCTAGCATTTTAGCATTATGTATTTAGAAGACTGCTTCCATTTAGAGATCTAGATTGTGCTCTTTGAGTAATTCTTTCATGACTATTTGTAAAGATAAACTTTATGGTGAATCAAGTAGGTGACTCATCTAATTAATAGGCATAAAGTGTCATAATAAAGAACTTACTTCAAAACAGAGTCAGTTTCAAACTGACCTTCTTCTGTACTAGCAACGTCTACAGTAATGTTACCATGAGGCAGCGGGGAGTTGTTAGATATAAGACTAATGGAAAGGTGGAGGAGGAGATGTAAAACACAAACACAAATATGAAAATCTTTCCATTCCCTTGAAAAAAAAATTATAATACTGCATAGTTTGTTATTATTTTCTTTTAGGAAATGATGGAGGCTGTATTGAGTACTTTTGGTAATTACAATTTCTGAGGAGTAAAATGTAAAATATGGTTATACATATCAGTTTTTGCCTTCTGTGCCACCAATCACCTATCCTGTTTCTCTTATCCACCCGAGGGTGCTGAGAGAGCTGGCGGAGGAGCTAGCCAAGCCGCTCTCCATCATCTATCAGCAGTCCTGGTTAATGGGGGAGGTCCTGGACAACTGGAGGCTGGCCAATGTGACGCCCATCTACAAGAAGGGCCGGAAGGAAGATCCGGGGAAC
>NW_008825538.1:1360838-1368326 GCF_000699105.1 Pygoscelis adeliae | reverse complement strand
AAAAGACGTGTAGATGAGGCGCTTAGGGACATGGTTTAGTGGGCATGGTGGTGTTGGGTTGATGGTTGGACTCGATGATCTTGGAGGTCTCTTCCAACCTTAATGATTTTATGGTTCTATGATTCTATGATTCTTCTTTATGACTCCTGAAGTGCTGTGCACTTGTATGTTGCAACACAATCAGCTCTCTGTCATATCTAATTATTGCTTCTATGGGAAGAAGATGAAAATGAAACATTAATACATTAATTTGCATATGAAAATCCGCAGGCAGATTAAGGGTTGGTTTAATTTCATCTAACCATAAACATGTAAAATTGAGGCATCCAGCCTAAACTAGTTATCTAGGCTGTCTTTAGAAACATGGAAGAGAGGAAGGCTTCTTCAGAAGATATAGTCCAACCATCATGGGCAATTATTCTAGATTAGGAGGAATCCCCTTCTGACGACAATTCTGCTCAATGCAGAGGGATCATAAACAACAAGATTAGATTTGACCCTTGCATTTGAGTTGGTTAGAGTTTGGATACAAATTCTACTCCCCGTGATTTTCCTAAGACTATAGAGCGTGGCTAAGGCAGAATCAAGAGAGTATTGGTCTCATGAGTCCCTTAACCACAAGAACATTTCCTGGGCAGCTGTATGACTCAAATGTTTTCTGTAACAAACACAGCTGATGCATCACACAGGAGAAACTGATAGTCAATTCAGCTACCAAAAATGGCATTTCCAAGCTATAATTTGGCCAAGCGAACAACACAGTTGATCCACAGGGATATTTCGCAGAACATGGTTGATCTGCCCAGAGAAATAAAGTCCCCAGAGGTCATCCACTCACAGGCCATGGTGTATTGAGCATATAGATCTGTATGTAGCTGGCAGCACCCCACATTCCGTGCTTTTTTGATACTGGGTAGAAAACGTGAATGAGAAGTTCCAGCTCCCTATATACCGTGGCCAAATTTTCGGAAAAGTTTGGAAGAGTTTGAAAAAATGTGGAACTTAAAGAGAAAGAAATATGCTTTTTTTTTCCCCAATTTTAAGGCTATGCCTACATATAGTTGATCAAGAACAGCAGAAAAATGGAATGTCATTTTTTATCCTTTCCTTTTTCTTAGAATTCCCTCCACACATGTTCTTTCTTCACTGACTCTATCTATATCTGCAACAAAATTCTGGTTTCAAGAACTTCTTCCTCTCTTTACCCCAAAGATTTCTAAATATCATGGTAGAAGCCTCCCATATCCACTGACTAAAGTACCCCAAAATTGTTTTTTGCAATACTACTTTTTATAAAAAACGTACTTTAAAGTACTTTTAAAAGTATGCTTTATAAGAAAAAAGGTGCTACTTGTTTAAGAAGGTCCATTATTCCATTTGAAGAGCTAAATATCATTCTCATGGTATGTGATAGAAAAAGCACCATGTCTTAGTAGATATGTAGTAGGAATTATAGATAGATCTTTCAAGAAGATCTTGTGTTGCAGAAGAAAATGTTCAAAAACTGTAGATTTTGATTATATTAACTCATGGAATTTCATCCACTAACATGCAACCATAAAGTAGGACATGTATTATAGAAATAACACAGAAATAATAATGTCCAAGTCAGTGAGTTACTGAAGTGAAACAGAGGTAGGCTAGGCTCAAGAGAAAAAAGGATTCTATCTCTTCTTGCACTTCTGTAATATCCTCCTGGATACTTTAAATTATATGACACATACACTCTGATCCTGAAAAATTAAGGGATTGTTTCCCCCACCTATCTATTGTCATTCCCGTGTCCTCTGTAAACATATGCCAATAATGCCCTACGGCTCTTCTATTTTCAAACCCTATTCCTGTGTGTATGCACTCTGCCCCTGTTGTGAGAATTTCTCCTGATTCCTCCTCTGTTCTGCACGCTAGACTCACCTGTCTTGTCTTCTGCTGGGAGTAAAACAGCTTAACTAATTGCTACGAGCAAACTCATCACTACCTGCAACACTTACTGAAGACAGTAACCATCCTGGTAATGGCTGCAGTCTCTGTTCTACAGAGAGCGATATGACATATTTTAGCAAAGTGTATTTATGGAGAAAGTGCCCAAACCTTCTTGGCAATGAGCAGATTTTAAAAAAAAACAAACGCAAAATTAGAAATATGGACTTAAAATGGCATGACACAGCTGAAAATACTGTTTCAAGACTATCTCAGAGTTTTGGGTGATTTTCCGGATTGCTGTAGCACTCAGGAACTTTGCCTGAGCTCAGCTCTTTGCTCACTTCTCATATTGCAGCAATGTTAAACACAAGCTCCCTAGCACATCCACACTTTTTGAGTCGGCACAGAATGGCACCTCTGTGTTATTTAAATGCTTGAGTGTACAGGAAGGAAGATGATATTCACTACCATGCCTTCAGCTACTGCCTACAGCAAAGGTAACAGTGGTACTTTGTGCATGCATGGAGTAGCCTAGCAGCGGTCGGTACTTACACAGAAAGCCTCCAAGAGCAATCAAGGGTGTTGCAGGAAGCGGTGGTGTTGATGCGAGACTGCAGCTGGCCTGCTTCTCTCCATGCCAATAGTAAACTAAAGACTTAGCACAAACTGAGGCAGTGGTGGGCTATTACACATACTGCTATCAAATGACATAAAATCAAACGAAGTCTGAACAGCTTGAGGTCAATGAAGATGGCGAGGTAAGCGTTGGAAGAAAAAAAGACAGAAATCATGGTGTTGTAACTAAGACACTCTGCTGACAGACAGATGTCTTGCATGACTTGGGATATGCCATTAGATTTCTGAAACAAAGACAGTGCTGTTCCAGTTAACTGTTATTCTACCTGATGGGACTACTTCTCCGGTAAGAAGTTATTTAATGCGACTATCAGCAGAAAGTCTTCTTTCCTGTAGCCTACCTCTTCATAAATAAAGTTAGACTGACAAAATACACTTTACTCATTGCCTACTTAAAGCGTATGTTCTTTAGAGCAGAAATCTTTCTTCAGGATGGGCCTCCAAAGTGCTTCTGGTAATTCCAATAAAAATCCCCGTTTTCACCACATTTTAATTTGTTTAATTATTTTTCTATATCCGAACTTTTGCCCTAATAAAATACATATTCCTCAATACTTCCATATTTTCCAAATGCTGTTGTATCTTTTTGAAACTGCTACAACCTTTTAAAGGATGGTTGTATTGTGGCAATAACTAAAAAATTAGTGCAAGTGAAATGTTTTGTATGCTTTGAAGGGAAAAGGGATGTATACAACTCATCATTATCAGAAAAAAAGTACATCTTAGGAGGCACATGGAGATATTCTTCTGCTGCTTTTTTAAACCTAAGAAGAAGAAAAGAGAGAAGGAAAGACACAAAAAAGGGGAGAAAGGAGAAGAAGACAATAACAAAGAGAAAGAGAAAGTTAAGTGAAATAAATACCATGAGGGTGAAATACCACTGAAAGTGGAAGGAAAATACGTGAATCTCCACACATCACTTCTAAAAGCAATATAATCTTCACTCACCTTTTGCTAACTACCTTCTCACAGTTTCTTTTTTCCCTTTTTTGGGATAAAATCTTAAGCTTTTCTTGTTTTGGAATATAAGTCCTCACAACTTAATATTCCAACCTCAGTTTTGCATGGTGATGACTTTAATTTCTTTCCCAGGTCCTCTTGAGAATTGTCAGACAATATGAGGAAACAGTGTCAATCCCTTTATTAAGGTCATTTAACAATCCTCATGATATTCATTTCCCCAGCTGTTTTCTTAATAACCCTAACACTTTTATAATTTGCAATGGTACTTTGAAATTTATCCAAGAGTTAGCAGCCATCAAGGAGATGTCCTCAAGCTAACCTGTTTGTACTTGGCCAAATTATAAGTTTCAGAAAATCACTATTTGCACTCTTTGCTGGAAGAGCTTGCCAGAGGCATGCTGCTAAAGCCTTTCAAGTTTATCATAAGGTCCATAATTTTCTACTAACTTCATTTGATTAGACTTTGTTTGTCAAAATACTTATTGGTGGACCAATCCCCCCAAACTCCACAAACTGGAAACAGAACCATATATCTAATATAAGAGCAGTGTCTCATGCAACCCAGTGATGCTCTAAGAGTTGTATGGAAACTTGAATTCCCAGTTCAGAAAAAAATCCCTGAAGATGCAGAGGAGAGTACTTTTGAACAGATATCACATTTCTAATCATGTGAAAATGCCACAGTTTTTTAGGAAAACTCAAGCTACCATTTAATTTTCAAGTATTTTCAGTCTCTCAGAGCTATCTGGAGTACCCTCACTGTGAGTGAGGGTACCCTCACTGAAAAAGTGAACAGGGATCTTGGACAGCTGATGTAATCAGAATTTAGCCAAAACTGAGACTTTTGATCTCAATATTTCCCATGGAAAAAAATGTTATACTGGGAAATTTCCAATGAATTTGGGTTATCCTCTTTTCAGAGAGCTCGGCCACACTGCAAATCAAGGGGGAGACAGATCTAGAAATCATGTTTCCTTCAGATCGTGCATCAACATCAGAGGTAACTCACATTCACATATATTAACATTTTAAAAGCAGTTGTCAGGACTGAAGGAGCTCAGTCTGGGTACTGAAGACTGCACACCTTGACAAGTACCACACAAAACCCTTTTAAGCAAATTATTTAGCATCAAAACTAACGGCAGGACCCTGAGGCTTACCCACAAGGTTTCTTATAGTTTTGTTTCAACTTCTTGCTGACTATTCCTGTTTCCAACTCTTCCACTCGTACAGTTAATGACGTAAGGAACCTACAGAAGCAGCCTCATTCATTATATAACACAGATTTATCTCAAAACATAAATCACTGATCAGTGGTTATGATCAAAGGCTTAAATATTTAAGTTTAACTAAAAGACAAGTTATGCTGAGGCCAATCCCTGTCATTAACCTGGGAGCTGAATCTCGCCCTTTATATTCAGCCATTCACTTCAGGAGTTCTCTGGGTTTAATTTTTGAGGTCCCTCCCCTCACTTCATCTTTTGTCATATATATTTTTCATAACCAGGTGTTTGTATCTGAACTTAGTAGGGTGGAAGAGTGAGATCCTGAGATCTTTCCAGCTTATATTTTACAATGATTGAATCTCTTAATGTTATCTATTTAACAAAATCATGTTAAAAAAACATGGCACTGGTTTGAAATCATAAAAGCAGAGCTATTTGATTATTGAAAATCAAAGATTTTTGGTTTATTCTGTTTAGCATAAATTCTTCAAGCTTAACTAGGCAGCTTGCAAGAGTAGAAAATCATATGCAATTGCAGGCACTGTAAAACAGAGGAGAGAACTTAGACGACTGCCATTAACTACTAAACTCACCTAAAATACAAAATAGACACCACTATTATTTTAGGTCAAAGGCAAAGACATGATGTGTAAAATACAGTATTAAAAAGTGAAAATGGGACATTATAGTTTTGCATTGATTTATCTTAGGAGGAATCTATACCCGCTTAATAGTTGCATCCTTTCTGTTTAATTAAAAACACAACAAAAACCCAACAGTCCATTTCTGTACAGCACATATACGGAGAAGAGATGGATGATTTATAAACCTGAAATTCAAATCAGTGGAGGGAGTTTTTATATAGCAAGTGTAAAACTTTACAAATTATTGTTTAGTCAATTCTTTCTTCTACAGTGTACATTTTTCAGCACCATATCTTTTTTCACTTCCTTCCTCCCACATAATAAATCAGCAATATTTTCTGGCATTTTCCAGGGACAACAGATGCAATATTTACACTGCTTTCTGATAATGCTGAAAAGTACCTTAAGCAGTAAATATTCAGCTTCGCTGCCAACCATTCTGTTTTTCTATTTTTCATATATATATTTCTACTTTATCTATATATGTATATTTATATAAGCTATAAATTTCCTCACATGCACACACACACACATTTAGATACATCTATGTTTAAATACATATTGAAAGATAACAACCCAACTTTTAAATGTATATTTGCTGTTGTTATAAAATGCAGACACTTAATAAAATATTATTATCTTATTAAAATATTAAAGGATCTTAATTTTTGGCATAATGTCACCACCTGTGTAATCTACGGACGAGAAACCTTTCCATACAGTCCCTCAATCAGTTTGATCTGGGCTGCAAATTTTCACAGACTGCCACTGCCACTTTTTTGTTTCATTATGCAAAATGAAACAAAATTACACGTGTTTCAGGTGATGCTTCTCAGATGCAGCTCTGATCCAGTTCTCACTATAACGAAGACAGGTGAGTTCTGAGACCTAACCTATGAGCCTCACCAGCCTGTAAAAACTGTTTTTTTTGCTAGCAACTGGAGAACTTTTTTTTTCTTTTTTTTCCCCCCTAAAGCTATTGATCTTTTAAAACTATTGAACACTTAGAGTTTGAATTCCATGGATGTATCACGCTTCCTAACAATTCACAAAGTGCTGGACAACTGTTGTGATCGGGGAGCATGAAAAATCCTCATGGATAAGGATTTTTCCATAAGATAAAAGACACTATAACATCATAGCAAGGCTTGGTTAGGTGATACATAGAAATACACAGGCATGTTGTGAGGAGATTTAATACTAAATTTTGTAAGAAGGGTTAAGAGTCTCTAGTGGTAACAGTAAATATTCTTATGTTGTAAAACCGGGAACATTTTTTGGGGAAAAAAAAAGTACAAAATGGGGTAAAAGCATGATAATTTCTGTGATAAGTATCAAAACATGAACAAATGCTATGAGGACTGCAACAAATACTAACTATTAATATGACTACAAATTTATCTTTTGTTTTCTTCCTGGCACTTTAGAAGTGCCTTCTCACTTTACTATCAAAATGTCTGTGTAAAATATTTTCTAGGAAGTTCTGCTTAATGCAGTGTTTGCCCTTCAGTTGCAGAGTAACAGAAGAAAGAGAAAGAGTTAAGAGAAAGAATTAAATACAAAAGATATTTACTTAAAGAAAAGATAAAAAGAGGAAAAAATCTACAGCTATTACACAAACCACCTTTAGTTGTGATGAAGTATCAATATCTACTTCATTTATTAATCAAATATGAGTAAACCCTTCTCCTAGGATCAGCAACAGACCAAGTCCTCTTGGCAAGAGGAGAGGGTGCTAAAAGCTGATTCCTTCTTTCTTTCCCTGAAAAAAAGTAAGAAATGGTAATTCTGAAAAGCGTCAATTTGAACGTGACCCTGTGACTGAGAAAGCCATTTAGAGTTTATAACTCTTTTTAAACAGCGCTATACATATTATACATGGTTCAACCCAAAGTTATGAGTGGTAATGGAAATCCAATTTGGGTTGAAAACTTATTGGAAGCAGCATGTGCCAATGGACAGGGCATTAATTAGACATGGTAAAATAGAATCATAGAATCATAGAATAGTTTGAGTTGGAAGGGACCTCTAAAGGCCATCTAGTCCACCCCCCCTGCCGTGGGCAGGGACATCTTCAACTAGACCAGGTTGCTCAG
>NW_008825538.1:1344257-1360517 GCF_000699105.1 Pygoscelis adeliae | reverse complement strand
ATGCTGAGGGCTCCAGAGCTGGATGCAGTACTGCAGGTGGGGTCTCACCAGAGCAGAGTAGAGGGGCAGAATCCCCTCCCTCGACCTGCTGGCCACGCTGCTTTGGATGCAGACCAGGATACGACTGGCCTTCTGGGCTGCGAGCGCACATCGCTGGCTCATGTCCAGCTTTTCATCCACCAGTACCCCCAAGTCCTTCTCGGCAGGGCTGCTCTCCATCCCTTCATCCCCCAGCCTGTAGTGATACCGGGGCTTGCCCCGACCCAGGTGCAGGACCTTGCACTTGGCCTTGTTAAACCTCATGAGGTTCACACAGGCCCACTTCTCAAGCTTGTCCAGGTCCCTCTGGGTGGCATCCCGTCCCTCTGGCGTTCGATCGCACCACTCAGCTTGGTGTCATCTGCAAATAACTTGGGATATTGCTGTAGTCTCCTGTGACTTTGAGTAAAATAACAGACAGTACTTAGTTTCCCTATCTGTAAAATTCAGTAGTGATACTTCTTATTCTTTGTCATGTATTTTGACATCTCTAGATAAAAGGCATAAAGACAGATAAGTAATATTAAATTCTTTATTTGTGATGTATGTAATTATCTTCATCCACACAACTTTCTATGACTTTTGTTTTTAATCTCAGTAATTAGTTATAGAGAATTGGAAAATCCAACTTTATATTATGCTAAGTGATACTATTTTAGCAAAAGAAAGAATAAAAAATCATTACACTTGACAGTTCCAAGGGATCATTCATCCCATCACAAATAGGTGTCTTATACAGTCTACGATTTTTTTCCCCTCTGTGTATCTCTCCATTGACTATAGAAGGATGATTATCTATGTTAGGTACATAACTTTTACACAGCTGCATATAGCTGAGAAGAACCCTATAAACACAGAAAATCAGGATTTGGGGTGTAAACTCACAGCTTTTGGGTTGTAAACTACAAAAGTGCACAGTGTTTATAGTATGCAATTTTGAAGCTAAACACATTAAAAAGTGGAAGTGTGAATCTACTTTTCCAATATCGTTAATGTGATGATATGGGGAGTTGAATTTTACTGCTGGTGTGTTACAAAATCATATTTTGAATTGGAGGGAGATAAAAGCATGCTAGAGATTATGATGTAGAGTCTTGATCTGTGTATTTTAAGAGTTTATTGCCAATATTTTATTTTGGCTATGGATTATTCCTCTCTTAGTTGTTTAGAGGAGCTATTGATCACTGAGCCACTGCTCAAGGGAATTCTGTGGAATCAGTGTGTCAGTTACTTTCTTATCAGGGGAACAGAAGTGAGCTTGGTATAATTATTTGTGAATGAATCTTAAACTGTCTTAAAAATTTCCACTGCTTTATGTTTTTAATTAATTTTAAAAGAACCACAAAAACACATATTCCATTTTTCTCTTTTTATGTATAACACTATGACTTCTCTTTAACCCTTTAAAATCTTAAAGAATCTATCTACATATAGGTGGGTACTTAGGTATTTATATGAAGTCCCTCACTATTTAGTATCAACTCACTTCAGAAAAAGAAAATAACAAAGTGTTCAAGTGAACTATCTGGATATAAAACCTGCATACCAATATATGCATATAAACTCCTTTATAAATAAACCATACCTTTCCACTTGTTTACAAATATACATAATTGTCCATGCTTAGAGTTGTCTTCCTTTTCGAGCTGAAAAGCTGATATAAATAGTTCTCTCTGTACAGTTCAGCTACTCAAAATAACAAAGACATTTTAATATTGCTCATCTGGCTAAAGCCAATATTTGTTCTGCAGCAATACCGTATGTTGTTTTCTTCTCTACAATATTTTGAACTGTTACAGAGACATCTCTATATTAAAACCAATGGATTTCAAATTAATTCGACATTTATATTCTGACTACATTTTCTATCGTGTATCTGAAAGGATGCATTCTGCTGATGATAAAGGGCTACAGGAAACAATACTGATTGTTTTGAATTAAAATGGCTAAGTTGAAGCTATTTTAGGCTGAAAGGAGCCTATTGATGCCTTTATTTGCTAGGTGCAGTCAAGTCACTGATAGAAGGACCGAGTAGGTGACACCTCAAGGTGTAAGTGCAGCAGGACTGAGCGTTTGACCTTCCCAGTGCTAAGCAAGGGGGGACACGACTCCTCATACCTCTCACTGCTCCCCGGAGGCTGTACTGCTGATGGGGTTAAAGCAATCGCTGCTAGAGTTGAAAACCTGTGCCTGCACCATTACCACGGTGTGATGGTCCTGACTTCCTCGTCCCTTTCCTGGCCATCTTGGCAGAGCAGCCGGGAAAGCTCTGGAAAGTTTGTTCTCCTGTTTTTAATTATATCTCTGCCAAGATAGCAACAGTAAATAGCCATATCTCAGAGCTGCAGAGTAACTCAGTCTCATATGTACTGACCCTATGCATTGGCAATCAAAAAATCGTAAGGGGACACACTCATACACAGGAAGGCTAAACGTTGAAATCACACGACGCAGGTACTAAATGCCATATACCAACACTGCAGATATCTCTTTATGTATATGTAATGCAATGATATGTAATATTATATGCATATGCAGAAATAATTTTTGCATACTATTTCAGGTATTGTATATAACAAGTGCTGAGTACAGTGCAATAAGCACCCCTTGGTCTCCTGGCTGCTCTCTTGCTGATGCAGCCCAGGACACAGTTTTAGCTTTTTGGCTGCAAGAGCAGCAATGCTGACTCATGTTATACCTTTTCCTGGGCCTGCCTGAACTTAATGTACAGGTAGGCAATACTGCTGCTGCCACTAACGGCAGTATGACACAGATAGAGTAAATTTATGAGCCCTTGTTCTTCATCGTCATCACCAACATCATCAGAAAGGCATCTACATATTTGTGAGAGGCTGGGAGGTCTTTTCACAAGAACAGGTAGATGTAGCTGCATTACTCATTGTGTTTAGCTATATTTCACCAAAGCACATAACAAAGTAATTGCCAAGGGAAAACAGTCCAAGTCCCTACTTCCGAATCCTTCTGTGGACTAGCACAATAATCAGTAATTGGCACGACTCCATTTTAATGTCAGAAAGAGGTTTTGACATCACTTGCCCTGGCAACCATTATCTGCCCATTAGATGGTTTGAACAGAAAAAAAAAAAAAAAAAAAAAGGCTGAATGACAGTACTAGCAAACCAGTCAGTACTACTAAAAAGTCAGAACTTTGCACTTTTATAGTTTTTTTAATATATTTTAATTGCTTGGCGCTCCACATTATCAGCAGTTGGCCAATTATCTGTACTTGTCTGCAACACTGCTTATTTTCATATTTCTAATATACTGCTGGACATCTTCAACAGGTAAAAGGCTATGTATCTACATAAATCAAAATATTAAAAAAAAAGTTAAGCTTATTAAAATAAAACTATTTAAAATTATGCTTTAGACATAAACCTGTCTTGGATATTTCCATGGCCTTTTTTCTCCCTACAGACTACTTTTTGACAATTTTTTTGCATAAGTATAAAAGAGGATTTGAGAGTTTCCACTTCAGAAATTGTAATGTCCTCCTATTGCTTCTGCGTTTTTCTCCACCATAAAAGATTTGTAGTCTTTTGCATTGCTGAAGGTCATGGATGGTTTTATCATCCAGCCAAGCAAATAACCAGAATTTGGCCGGGCAGCAGAAAGTCATTTTTCAAGTTCTGCAGCTGCCTGCCACAGAGAGATGATCGGGCCTGGAGACTTCATTTTAATTAGTCTCTGTTCTCCCTCAAGCTGATCTTCCCTTGATTCAGAAAGGGTCAAAAACTGACCCCTGACTGCAGAGGTGGTTTGGAAATTTTAATAATAATTCACCTGAAGGCGGGATTAACTGCCTCAAATCTTCTCAAATGTCAACCAGATACTTTGTACTCAGTTAAGGAAAAAGAAATCACATTAACTTTACTTTCTAAGCTATTCTTGCTCCGTGAAAGAAATCTACTCTTACCCAACACAAGATGCTACATATACATGCCTTCAAATAAATGTTTGTGTCACAGTGAAAGTCAGTAATAATATAGTATTTTGATTCAAAACATACATCCAGTTTACAAAATCACCCCCCTCAGTTCATTTCCATCATCTGATTATGAACCTTAACACACATGCTTTACTTTATGATTGATAACGTTTACAACTTCCCACTGAGAATCATCTAACAATGGCAAATAGTCCACAGTGACTATGGACTGGCCTTTTGCCAGGTGCAAGCAATGATCCTCTACCAGAATAACACTTTTCTAGGTCAAAATAAAACAAAGTAATGTGTAATTCATCCCTGTGTCCATGCTAACCAAGCGAAACACCTCAAACTGTTATCAGCTCTTCCCCACCATCCAACAAGGTTTGACTTTCAGTTATCGCCTACAACTGTAATTGAATAAGACAAGTATCTTAAAGCAATAACAAAAAAGTCTATCTAATTACACTTAAATAGAATTAATTTTCCAGTGAGTTATACAGCCTAAAACTCATGGATAGATATTAGTTCAGGAACTTAAAAGTTATTTTTCCTTTGTAAAACCTGTAACCAACTTTCTCTCCTCTTGCTGGGCAAGAAGCCATCACCCTACTGGAAGCTCTAGCTAGAAGGGAGTGGCATAGTGAACAGCATTGATTTCTCAGCCACGAAGGCGGCAGAGAGAACAGCAAACCTGTCCTTCACTACTTTGACAAAGGTAAAGCTCTTCACTGCAGGAGACAGCTTTTTATTGCTCAGCTTGAAACTATAGGGGAAAAACATAACCACAGAAAATAACACAAACGTCAATGTTCAATAAAAATATAGAGAAGGCTAAATAATATATAGAGATATAGATAGAGACAAAAATAAAGCTATAGATATGGGAAGATGAGGAAGCAGATCCGGAGAAGAATGTCAAGAAAATGAAACATTAATAATGCAATGCCTATCTTACAGACAAAAGTATTTTTGTTCTGAAAAGGATTAGAGGAAGGATAAATAGTTCATAGCAGCTGTTTGACATATCACTAAATATACATTACTGGAAAATACTCCTCTACAATGGCAGTGAGATGGAAGAAGCAGAAGTTGATAAGCATGAGAGCAAGAAAATTTAGGGATTTCAACAGTTGGACCGTTTAAAAATGAATGATATTTCAAATTTGACTGCATGAGTATAATCTACACTAAAAAAATGCATTCATTAGGACATTGCTTGCAAAATTCTCAAATGCAACAGAGCTACAAAGAATTATCATTTTGAAAAAAAAACAAAACCAACAAACCCACCTGATTTTCAACAAGGTATTACAAATGCCAAAAGTAAAAGAAACTGGTTGTAAAAAATATGCCTATGCCATGCATTACTTAATAAAGAAAATCCAATTTACAAATATGAGAAAAAGAGAATCTGAATCTGGAGAGAGCAAATCACAGCAATCGGAATGAAGCATTGACATCTCCCAACAGTCACTTCACCTTCCCTACCATCACTTTGAGTTTGTTTTATTTTTTTTTAAACACCTTACTGAAAAAAAAAGATCAGTGGATGACTCCAGCTGACTTTAGGTGTAAGCCGAGCCGTGAATCTGCCGGATCTGCACTTCTCACTGTCTTTGGGCTGGTTTTGTACACCGACCTTTCTACCTGCATCCAGAATTTCAGCGGCATAGCTGTGCATCAGACAAGACTGCTGCTCTTCCACTTCTCTTTGGCACTCAAGCCTACCTTTCATACCAGCCCCAACACCAGAATCCGGACTGACTTTACTGAAGTAAATAGCTTATTCTACCTGGCTATCAAGCATTTACTTTATGCTGGCAGTTTAGACATTGGTGACTGGGAGTAAAGGACCAGACTCATGTTTCAGTTTTCCCTAGAAGTTGTTTAAATTATGATGAAGCTTTTTTCCAAACCATACTCTTTCATCATTCAGCATAATAAAATCTCATTCAAAAAGAGATTATTTTTGTTGTTTTTCTTAATCTGGACTCCTAAATGAAGTCCTCCTGCAGTTAATTCTATTTTAAATTATCTTTCTAATGTGTCATAGGATTCATCTACGTGAGAGCACTGTTTCAATTTAACCGCTCACAATTTGATTTAGTTGAATGCAACCTTGCTTTCTTTCAATTTATCTTGTTACAGTTTAAGTTAATAGGGAATTGACCGAAGTTCTGGCTCAGCTGCACAGAAGCAAACAGCTGCAGCGATTTAAGATGTTCCTGTTCTCCAGCTGCTCACTCTGTCCCTCTGCCAGATATTACTGTCCCTACAAATTCGGCAAAAGTGAGTCCATGCTTAAGCCCCGGCTATCGTAGCTGACATTCGTGCACATTGATGTAAATGCATCTTCATGCATTTTCCCTGTTGAATCTACTAAAGGAGCAATAACCTTCAGAGAAGGGACACAACAGAGCTTGGACACCTTTGAAGATGGCTTTCTGCTGCTTACCTCTTGCTGAAAAACACCGTTTAACACCCTACACAGGGGACCTTATTGAAACTGTCCTTCCACAGACATGAGAAAAGTACCCCACATTGCTAAGTCTCCAAAACTTGTCAAACATTTCACATAATTAATAGATTTATCTAGATGCACTGATCTGCTTGAATTCCTTGCTCTCATGGAAACTACATGTCTTATACCTGCCAGGCTCATTTCAGCTGTTTTCAATACCAAAAGAGTTAATTGATTAAAACAATGGTGAGAGATTAAATTCTTGATTCCAAAAATGGGAAACAAAGTTACAGAAGATAAACATTTAACACACTATCATGAAACAATCTCCCTTCCAAGATGCCAAACAGGATTTCTTTGTGAACTCTCCTGAGAGGGGAGGGCAAGGGGATGGAGTAGCTCTCCATCCCTGAGCGGCCACCTTTCAAAACAGACCTTTAAAACAGGGGAAAGGAAGAGAGCTCCTATCTACTCGGTACGTTGAGTCCAGGACTAGCTTGTTTTGAGAAGTTTTGTGTATCTGTATCCTTCCTTGTTTCCTTGCTCAAGACAGGATCCCAGAAACACATTGGCAGAGGGATTATTTTTAGAATAGTCTTCCTGCCCTTCACAACATTTTCATGTTTGGTGGAGCATTTTTATAAAACGAATGTGTATCTTTCCCAAGTTATCATTTTGCTGTCAGATCTCCCAAAGCACTATTCATGGCAAAGTACAGGTGATAGCTTCTGCATGCCAAGTATTTTCTCCAAAAGCATCCTCCCACCAACATTTCAGGGCTCATGATGTCATAGCAACTGCCTAAACTTCCACACAGCCAGATCTGCCTTAGAGCCCATCTGTCACAACTCCATTTAAAATTATATTAGTGACTCTTCAGAGAAAAGAAGACTGAATGTGAGAGGTTGTATCATTCAACAATTTCATTTTTTAATGGATACATTGACTGACTGGGCAAAGTCATAGGGAAGGTGGAACAGACCTAAAATGCCTAAAGGTTTTTATACTGATTCTAGCAATAGATTACTCTTGTGAAATGCAACTGATCATCATGGTTAAACATGCTGTTAACCGCTACCTACCAAAATCTCCCCATACTACAGCAGACTTCAGGTTTTGTTTGTTTCTTTTCCCATATACTTATCTTTTTCCCTTAGAACTCAAAGGTTATTTCATATACTACAAAGCACCTTCAAGTACTTATAGGCATCTAACTGCATTGGGGCTCCGGCATCACTTCACACTGTAGTCTTCTCTCAGGGCTATTATTCTTTAAGTTTTACAGAATTATTTATTGCCTGGACTTTATGTTCTTAACTGATTAGCTGACACAACTATACTGTGCAGAAAAAAAAAAAAAATCCTACTTCTGCTTCCACCTATTTGTTTTTAAAACAAAAGTTATGAAACCTTAATAAAGGTGTTTATTACTGTAATTCTTCCCTTAAAAGTCCAAAAGCTAAACCAGAAATCCTTTAAAAGAATCTCAGCATCTCTAACATTTTATCTTCTGTCCCTGAAGATTTGCTTATGTTAGATGCAGGAGTCCTTTTTTAAAAAAAAAAAAAAAAAATCTAATTTCTTTTTTTTAAGAAAGATATTTAAGACAGCAGCCTTTTGTGAGGCTAAGAGGGAGGAAGGTTTATCTTACGTCTTCCCACTCCAGGAATAAATAGTGCTATCCCAAGGACTTCTTCCAGCCTTTCTCTCATTGCATGGTTTATTAACTGATATACAATAAATCAAGAGCTACCTCTATCCAGTATTTTTCTGCTGACCACACCAGACTCAGAGTCACAGGAGACTTTATTTTCTTGCTTTTATCCACCATCTTGACAAGAAAGACTTTGCCTAAGGTACTAGCCAAATTATCTAACAGAAACTTCTTCACTCTGTTGGTTACAGCACCTCAGCATAAGTTAAAATATCACATACTGTATATCTGCATTGAATAAAAGCACAGTACAACAACATCTGAGCTAGTGTGGAACAAAGCTGGAACACTTGGACAGTGAAATACAGTATGACACAAAGGTGCAGTTGTTTTTGCTTGGGTGGATGAGTCCTGCTCCTTCAACTGACTCCTACTCAACAAAGAACCCCTTGGTAAGGTTCATCTGCATAATCCCAAATAATATATACATCGGAGCTTTGATGAGAAAAAAGCCAAACAAACCTTTTGCAATGTAAGAGGAACCAGTGTTGTTATTGCATTAAATCACAAGGGCACTCTTTGTATTACAATCTGTGAATTATTTAACAATACAGGTAAAAATGGTAAAATGTTAAGGATATTATATAGTGCATGTGTCTGAATTCATATATACATGTGTATATATATATATGTACAAAAGCATGAATTCATGCTGAAAATTCAGGTTTCCAAACAATGTTTCAACACGATTCCATCCATTCCTCCTGTAATGTCAAAAACCCCTCTAGAAAAGCTAAGAACAATTGGAATTTAATATCACAAAAAGGTGAAGAAATCAACTGATTTCTTTGACATACCCATGCCTACAGATTCACCCTGCGCGAACATCGTTCCACCCTTCCTCTAGCCCATGCATTCCATTGTCTGGTGCTTTACTCCATTTGCTGCAAGCAGAACTGAAGACAGATTGCCAACGCTCACAAAGAGGGAGGCTGCCCACGTCCCTCTACCACGACATGCTAAATGGACTCTTAGGTAAAATGAAAATGGAAACTGTTTATGAACAACACCGCAGCATACCACTGGGAAAAGCAAGTTCTGTTAAGCTTTATATAAAACAGAAGGGTGAACTGAAAATTTAACATGGAAGGCAATTTACCAAGAAAGCTGATACAATGTCGTGAGTGGCTAGAGGGAGGAAACAGTCTGGTTAGTGGATTAAAAGGCTGACAAGTGTTTCTTAGGAATCTGAAGACGGTCAGCACTAGATAAATGTTTAATACTGTTCAAAGGAGTCAATTATTTCCAAACCAGTAAATACGACATAAGGTATTAGGTTAGATACACCTATTTGCCTTATACATACTTCAAGTATTTTCATATCTTTTTCTACAGCACACAGATACTCAGATATCGAAGACCAAACCTCATCTGAATTCCCGAGAATAGTATTAAGTCCTTATGTCCTCACCAGCCATCACTCAGTTTCATTGCATTTCATCCAGGTCTTCAACTGCATGTAGAGAAGAGGGGGAAAGAAACAACAAGGAAGGAAGATGGTCTCTTTAGATCTCCCCAAAACTCATCTTCCCACCTGCACTCCTGAACTGCTTCCCTAGAATGGTGAAAACTTTTTCCATACCACAGAGTTAATGAATCTTTTCTTCCTTTTGCCAAAGGAGGCAGAATCTGATCTGCAAAGCATTTAATTATGGCATTAATAACTTGGTTTTCCTGAATGCAGAGAGAAAACAGGTTAGACACCAATAATTTTTTAACCTTGATTTTGAGGGGGGAAAAGAGAAATCCATTTATAATGAGAAATTGTGATCGAGAGGGAAATAAACACTACAGATCATCTCTTCTAATGTTTTGATGCAGCATTTCAGCCATCTGCAAACCACCTTATAGCCTCCCACTAATCTGACTTTTCTAACACGCTGCAGGTTGACATGTATTGGCATCAGACTTTAAAAATGCTTCAATCAAGATCTGTATAATCCTCATAACTAAAATGTCTTTGTTCTGTTTTATGGTCAAACATTTCTGAAAACACAGCCACCAGTCCCAGCAAGCATTCAGGATGCTCACAGGTGAGTTAAGGCACAATAAAAAGCACAGTAATCTAGCAAATCTCCTTGGAGAATGTGGTGTTTATCACCATGCCTGCAGACTCTGACACTACAAATGTATTGGCAACTATTTCTAGCAGATCATATACAAAGACATGAATGTAATTTGAAAAGTTTAGGGAAGCACAGCAAAAGCAATCAACAGCCTCACTAGGAAATTTCAGGAAAAAGTAAAATGATTGGGTAAACATGAATGATTGTTAAGTCCTTCAATGGAAAAAAGGGGTGAATTGAAGAAGCAATAACCTTTCGTACCCGTCCTTCGAGTAGCAGCTTTTAGAAACTTTTGTATTGCCTATAAAATGAGCTAGAAGATAAATCTCACTATGGTGATTTGCTCTTTATAAGTCCAAAGCCAGTGTTCTGAGTTTTCACTGTATAATTACTTCAATATAGATAAAGCATGAGTCATCTGTTCTACTCTAACCTTTGCATTTAAATTTGAATTTTACTCTTGCTTATCTTTTTTTCCTAAATTGATATTACTGTCTACTATGTTTATTAAAAACAACTTGAAGCCACAGTGCATGTCAAACTCTGCACTGAGGCACCATTTGTTGTGTTATTTTAATTGACGTGTCTCAGGGAGATTACAATTCTAATCATTTCTATTAACTTTGTCAAAGTTTTCTTTTTCTTAAATGTCAGATTTTGTCTCCCACTTCAAATTATGCCTTCATGCCCAAGAGGCCTTTAGTAAATGCTCTGCACACCCAGGTATGAAACTCAGAGGCACTGGCTTGTTTTCCTGCCAACATCACAACCGTGGGCGATTAGGCAGTGTCCTTAGCAGGTTCCCAAATTTGCCCCCTCTGGACCTTTTCCTCCTCTCTCATTCTTAGTGAGACAAAATTTCCATGATGCAGAATTCAGAAAAAAACATAGGTGGGAAATAAAACACTGAATGGTAACTATAGTACCTTCTAAAAGCCAGGAAATACATTCCTTGACACAGAAGGAGATCAGCTGGTGCCCTCCCCTTTCTCATTAATAAGCTCACCCTAGAGCAGGACTGTACTCAAAGGGAAATTAAAAAGAAAGTCCCCCACATCTAGACTACAGTGACAGCAGATTTTAAGGTTAAATACTTGGTAATCTCTATACGTTTTCGCTGACGATTTACCACAATCCTTCAAACACATACTTGGGTAGTAAACTGGATCTCAGCATACTTAAATGGCTGCAGGATGAGCTGCTACGCACAGAGGAAAGATTCAGTTAATACCTTGTCTAAGTGAATTTCTTACAAAGCTTGGCCCCAGATATCTAACAGTGGCTCTAAGCCACTAAAAGAAGAAGAAAAACCCCACCTTCCTAGACTTTAGGGGGTTGTGGTTATTTTTAAAGGTTCCCTTTTTACCCCCCCTCCCCTCCTTTTCAGTGACTGTCCTGGTTTCGGCAGGGATAGAGTTAATTTCCTTCCTAGTAGCTGGTACAGTGCTGTGTGTTGGATTTAGGATGAGAACAAAGTTGATAACGCACCGATGTTTTAGTTGTTGCTAGGTAGTGCTTACACTGGCCAAGGACTTTCTAGTTTTCCATGCTCTACCGACTGAGAAGGCTGCAGGTGCACAGGAAGCTGGGAGGGGACACAGCCAAACTGGCCAGAGGGACATTCCATACCATGGGACGTCATGCTCAGTACATAAACTGGGGGAAGCTGGCCGGGGGGGCCGTTGCTCGGGGCCTGGCTGGGCATCGGTCGGTGGGTGGTGAGCAATTGCCTTGTGCATCACTTGCTTTGTGTATTATTATTATTATTATTATCATATTATTATCATTATCATTTTATTTCAATTATTAAACTGTTTTTATCTCAACCCACGAGTTTTTCTCACTTGTGCTCTTCCAATTCTCTCCCCCATCCCACCGGGTGGGGGGAGTGAGCGAGCGGCTGCGTGGTGCTTAGTTGCCGACTGAGGTTAAACCACAACAGTGACCCAACCATGGTATCTATTATTTTTCCCCAGCCATTTTGGAACTGCATAGTAACACTTTCTGCTGATCTGAATAAACGAAACCATGGCACTTATTCAGCATTTTGAATGGGAGCCCCTTACTTCATTAAATACTCTTCTCTTTTCCATGACCGAAGGATATGAGCCGATTGAAAGAAGCGCTATGAGGCAGCAAGAGGTTGGTGCTCATCGCAGCTGCCAGGCTCCCCTGCAGGGAGCTGAATCTGGAGAAGGTTTTGCAAATTGCTAGCAGAGAAAGCAGACAAAGGCACGTCGGTATCAAAGACTCCTACAAACCACACTAAGACACTACATGAATAACTTTTTTTAATGTCCCTTTTTTTTTTAATTAAAGGATGGGTGGTCCATTTACTACCATCATGATAGTTTCACAGTCTGAAAGACTACGGGAGTCTTTAAGCTCTTACTTTTGAGACAGTGGGATGTACTGACATGTGCAACCTCACTACTGCTAATTAAATTCAACGCTGCTGTCAACCTGTTCCTTTGGAAATCCAAACAAAATTAATTGACTCTAGATTGATTTTTTCCTCAGTCTTAAAAAAAAAACAAACCACAACAAAACAAAACAACAGATTTGGTAGTAAAGTCAATCTTAAGATATATTGTTTAATTAATGTGCAAATATGCAAAAGTAGACCTTTCTCTGCAGATTTTTGTTAGGGTCTTGTTTATAAGTAGAGGTCAAGATCTTTGAATGGAAAAGATTGAAGTGTTACCTATGAAAAAAATTTCCTGAAGTCTTTACACAAAACTAGTGTTTTGCCTCCCCTTTTGTTGTGTAATGCAAGAGAGACTACAAGAAAAAGCCCATTATTGTGCCTGTATCAGTTTCCTTCAGGTATTTTTTAAAACCAAACTCCTTTAATTCTACCCATCTCATCTTTTCATTCTTACTTAAAAGCTTGGTATGCTTTCCATTTTTTTTCCTATTGTTCTCTGAATTTGTTGATCCAAATAAACAGAGCCCTACAATTATTAGCAGGATACTAGATAGGCTTTCACAATTACTTGGCAGCCCTGTAACTCTTTGCATAGCTTTCTATATCATAGTAGGTTTCAGGGGGGCTGACGAGCAGCCTGCTGGAACCTATGGGGAGGTTATTAGGAAGACAGATGCAGGCTGTTGACAGCAGTGACGTGGTAGGATGAGAAACAGGTATAAATTGAAACAAGAGATGTGTACAACATAATGCGTACAACCTGCTGAAATCAGCAGCATAACGTTCTCTCAGGTTCACCTGAGGAGGGTATCACTTTATTTTGCAGTTTCAAATACACCCATGGATTTTTTCCACTCATTTTCTCTAAACTGTTTTTTGTTTTTCTTGACATTTGAATGTAGTTTTCTCACTTTCCCCCTTCTGGTGAAAAAAAAAGTGGTTTGGATTTGAGAGTCCCTCGGCACACATTCAGAAAGCACATTTTGAAAATACAGCACACCTAGGAACGAGGAGATGCAAGAGCTCTTTTAGCCTAAAAACTTAGAAGTAGACACACAAAAAAATCAGCTCAAATCCATCAGCCTTTCTAGCAGTTTTTCAATGGATGCTGCAGTAACATTCACATTTGTTCACCCACTACTTCAATCTCTGAGCAAGGTATTTTCAAGCACTACTCAAACTAGGGAGAATGGAGGTTGTCTCCCAAGTGCAAGGCTGTGTTTAACCCTCTCTACTTAAACCCCCCAAGACCCATGCGAAAAAAAGGAAAAAGAGGTTCCTATGTGGTTACATGTAATGTAAATGCCAGTCTTTTTAGTAACTGCAATCCTTTCTGGCTCAGCATGTATAAGGAGCCAGAGTAATTGCTGGGCACAAACATTTCCCATCCCTTAGCTGAGCTGCCGAGTTTTCCTATAAATGCGTTGAAAGAGTACAGTCTGTTCTTAATCTCCTGCGTTAAAGAGTTGAACTGACACCGAACTGGGGTAAAGGGCTTCACCCTGCCCTCCGACTCTGCTGTAGCCCTAAGGAGACCATGACCCAAAGTCTTAGACATCCTGAAGCCAGTTGATGCTGGCAAGATTGCAGAGGGCACTTGAAACGACGCAGCAAACACAAGATTTCAGGCCAGCCGAGACGCACATCTTTCCCAGCCTTGTTTGCCTCAAGTCCCATTGGACTGAAGTAGCCAAGCAGAAATCACAACAACCATAAAACCAGACAAAATAGTTTTTTGTCTGAAACTCAAAATGCAACGCCGGCCTGACTTTGGTCTACATGGCAGACAGTCTGGCAGAGGAGGGCAGTCGAGCAAGAGGAAAGGGAAGCAGGTAAATTTGGACGCCAGGATGTGCTCTGCGATCTGTCTGCCTGGGAACCGTGTTACATAAACATGATTCAAGAGTTCCTAACATCCCTTTCAGACCCTTGTGGGGGAGTATTTGATAGGTGAAAGGCTCTCCTTTCACTAAATTAGACTCTGGATTTAGAAACACACCTGTACCGCCTATCTCACTGCAGAAACTCTTAAGCACAACTTGGCCATAAGCTGCATAGCGCTTAGTGAAGTAGTATTTAAAGCCTTTCATGGAATTTGACAGCTTTCCCAGAATAACCTCTTTACTAACTGGGGAGACACAGAATTATTTTTTCTAAGAACTAGACTGTCCCAATTTTAGCCCAGACTTTGCTAAAACACAGTGTAAGGAAATTCTTCATTCACATCTGACCAACAACTAAATCTTGCACTTCAGAAGAGGTTAAGGTAAAAAAAAAGAAGAGGAAAAAAAAAAAGGCAGTTTTTAATTCTAAGCATTCAGGACAAATAACAAAGGAGGCATAAAGCAAATACTGTAAAGGATCTTGTTTCAAATCAGTTTTGCAGAAGACGACCTGAATTAGAACAGAGGAGAGGGAAAAGCTGAGGAAGAATTCATCTAGGCAAATTATTTTCTTTCCATATCCCCCAGTTTAGCCTTCAGTGTATTTGTCCACGTAAGTCTTTACCAAAGCTTGGAACATGATGGGACTGTAACACAGTGGGACTAATAAATAAGTAAAATATTTTGATTTTTTGTGTGTGTCTCTGCTGATCCTGAAGTAGTTTCCAGATTGATGGCACCAACCTCTACCTACAAGGTATACATAGATTTTGGCACCATTTCAATACCGAGCAAAGTCTTGCAAAGGAGAGTTGAAACACTTTGCTAAAAGTTGCAGAGTTTGGCAGAGCTGTATAATTAATGTCTTGTGGCTTTTCCCTATTTCGTCAAAGTATTCAAAAAAATGTGATATGAAATGAATTATTTTTGTTTGTTTGGCGGCTATCCAGCTTTTAAATAGCAGGGCGGCTGCTGTGCTCAGGGTTGAATTGTCCCAGCACCTTCTATTTGTACAATTTCATCTCTGTAATACACGATCAGGCAAGGGAATAACACAAAGTATTTTAATATTCTGTCTTTACAACAAGCAAACAACCCGGAAGAGCTGATCTCAAATTTTGGCTGGGGATTAACATACAAATGTTCTGAAAATTAGGGATATAATTACATGAAGTCAATTACAATTTTCAATTACATATTTGCTAAGGCTTTGTATTAAGCAATGTCGGGCACCCTGGGCTTGTAACTCCTCTCAGTCCTTTGCATCTATCAACAAAGAAACACCAGAACCAAGTGACTCAAAAAAAAAGGTGTTAAGAATTTTGCGGATAAACAAAAGTGAAAAAATAGCTGTGTGTCTCAGCTTCAAAAAGCACGTGCGGTAGTCTTGCGGCTCTTGGCCATCCAAAGTTTTTGCTATGCTGGTGATAGCAATAGAAAGCTGAGGACCCAGATATACTTTTTCATTCCTGGATCTGTTTATTTTAGGATTTAATTGCAATACGACCGGCGGCCGGTCACGAGCGGTGTTCCCCAGGGCACAGTTTTGGGGCCAGTTCTGTTCAATATCTTTATCAATGATCTCGACGAAGGGATCAAGTGCACCCTCAGTAAGTTTGCAGACGACACCAAGTTGGGCGGCAACTGTATGAGGTTCAACAAGGACAAGTGCCGGGTCCTGCACTTCGGCCACAACAACCCCATGCAGCGCTACAGG
>NW_008825538.1:1338929-1343583 GCF_000699105.1 Pygoscelis adeliae | reverse complement strand
AGTGGTTAAACATTGGAACAGGCTGCCCAGGGAAGTGGTGGAGTCATCATCCCTGGAAGTATTTAAAAGACGTGTAGATGAGGCGCGTAGGGACATGGTTTAGTGGGCATGGTGGTGTTGGGTTGACGGTTGGACTCGATGATCTTGGAGGTCTCTTCCAACCTTAATGATTCTATGATTCTATGATTCTAATACAAAATAAAGTTACTGATTAATAAAATAAATGTGTGTGTGTGTGTGCCTTTCTCAAATTTTACTCACAGTTTATAAGTAATAAAGAAGTGGGAGTCAATTAACTGTATTGAATGTAGTCACAAGCCTATAAATTCTTTTTACTGTATTGAGTTATGGCTTTGCATACTAATGGCTCATATTCCTTCCTTTTTTTTTCCTAGAAGTTTTCTGTGCAACATGGTAATTACATAAATTGCAGCATTCTTTTTTAGTGGCTATTGGAAAAAAGTAGTTATGAATTTTAAAAGAATCATTGTTTCCTTGCTTTTAAGGGAGTCCCACATCTGTACACCCATGCATCACACGTTCAAAGGGAGCACTGCAGGGAAATATCAGCCATTTTCATGGCTGGATAATTTAATTCAAATATTTTCTGGAATTAGAAAAGTCAACAATAAAGACAGAGAATGACAAAGGAAAGGTGACAGTGACTGGGGAAGAGAGCCTCAGATAAAGCACTGAGTCCATTTAGGGCATCATATTTTAAGATAACTGCAAACTTCTTGGAGAACATACAAAGGGAAACTGCATGCATGTTGAAGAGAGAGAGGGAACACATCCTACGAGAGGTGATTCTTTGTTTACTCTTAAGAAAAAAAAAAGGATGGATAGTTACACATTAGTCACGTACAGCACAAGTAATGCCAATCTCGAGAGGACCTTACCAGGCTGAAAGAACATCTTTTGGAGAGGAACTCCATTTTATCCTGCCATTAAATGAGAAGAAGGGACGGAGTGATTTCTTTAGGTGTCTTGTAGGTAATTCTATGATTCTTTAAAAAGAAGATGAAAAGGCAAATCTGAAACTGAAAGAAGCCTTAAACTATTTCATCTGGGTTTTTAAGTTCTACAAAAGCTAATCAACTTTCATTTCTAGGTTGCATAAACCATAATTTCCTATGTATTTGTTACATGACTACATATAGCAAAAAAAGTATTTAAATTATGCATGGCTACAGGAATTGCCATGTTTTGCAAGCAAATTACTGAATACCCTTAGCACACCTCAGAAGTGTCTCTATATACTAATGACCAAACTCATTGTTAGCATTATTTCTCCTATTCACTCATTACAGTCCAGTTTCAGAATATAAAATGTGCTTGATAAAATAGGAGTTTTCATCAGTTATGTACTGCCAGCTAGCAAAGCAGAAAATAGAGAAAATGGCCATTTCTATTTCTTATTGCTTAATATCCATCACTTTAATGGAAATGAGATAAAGTAGATAATGGTAATAAGAACAGTATTAGCAGCACATACATATATTACATATTTCTCAGAGGTACCATTGTTGTACCATTTACATTGTTAATATTAAAATGTCTCCAGCAGCACAACCCAATGTAACCAATACTATAAATATTACCTTTAATATAAAAGAGTTGAATGAGCTTTTAACCTTGAATTTGATACAATGTTGAAAATAACTTTTATACTTATATGACCTAGCTCATGTGAATAGCTAAGTACTTTTTCCCTCAAGTAAATCTTTCTCCAAAGTAAAACTTCCTTGGACCATTCTTAGCTGTAATAACTATTGCACATTAAGTGATCATAGACCTTTTCTGTACTTCTTGTAAGTGCAACTCAGAGGCAGAAATATCAGTTTAGATGAAGCCTTTGTATGCAATATTAAATACAAAGAAACACTTCTAAGAAAAGTTCCATTTTAGGGTTATTTCATTAAAGAAAAGTATTCAGGAAAGTTATCCACATGTTCAAATATCCTAAGTCCGAGTAGAAATGTGATTTAAAATGGTTTTTGAATCAGGACACTACAAAAAAAGAAAAAAAAAGGGAGGGGGGAGGACAACAGGAGGGAGTTTGGATTCTTCAAAATAAGCAGCACCTGGATCATAGAAACGTTCAGGTTGGAAGAGCCCTCAGGAGGTCGCTAGTCCAACCTCCTGCTCAAAGACGGGTCAGCTATGAGACCCAGAGATCAGATCTGTCTTCTCAGGGCTTCCTCCAGCTCATCCCATGTATTTGTACCCCGTTGGGCTAAACACTGAGGACAGGAATTAGAGAAGTAGAAATGCATATTGCACTCAGAGTGTAGTTCTGTGCAAAGGAGCCTTTGAGGGAGCACACCTTCACTTTGCTCATCCAAATGCAGCAGGCTCAGGAATAAGGCAAAAATGGGAAGTCTGAGCACAAAACACTAGCAGCAGGGTTAGGAAGAAGGCGATCATTGGCTCCTATCTGCAGGGTGCTGCAATATGACCAAGGAAGAAATAGCAGGGCATAGCTTGGGCAAGGGAGAAACAGAAAAATCAGCGCAAGAAAGAAGTGAACTCAATGCTAAATGCTTCGAGCAGGAGATGGACATACAGGGTATGTGCTATCATCTGACCCAGACTGCTGGCATGACTATTTTTATAAAAAGATGGTTGACGTGATATTTCTGATTTCCTTTTAACTAAATAAGTATGGAGCAAAGAACATTGGGGTTTTTTGTAGCATAATATATGTCAATTTAATGTACATTATATAAAGCGTATAGTACCCTCAGCATATAGTACCATGGTGGCAGTCATGAAATTTGATTACACAGAAAAAAACAAGGAATCTTCAATACAGATTTGAATGACTATCACTGTGAAGAACTGGATAACCATAAGGTTTAAATATAAGACGTAGGTTAGAAATTAAGAGTTTGAAGCTCAACTTCTTACCCTAGGGACTATTGATAAGAATTTGTTGTAAGTCAGATAATCATCAGGTCCAAATGGTAAAGGAGGGAAGACCTATTACTCTAAATAAGTATAATCTACCAGTATAATGTGCCTGTCAATAAGGCAAATGCAATATTGGGAGTGTTGGACGAGCAGAGATAGGAAATATTAATGGCATTGCGTAAGGCAGTGGTGAGTTTTCACCTGGAACACTGTGCACTTGCAGTCATTTACATTCAAGAAAGAGGAATTTCAATGAGCAAAGCAGAAAAAAGAAATTAGGAGGATGTGCTAAGACACTATTGCTGGAAAAAGCTAAAAAAGCTAGGATTGTGTAGCTTTAGCAAAAGGAAGGCTGCGAGGGGACACTGTAGGACTGCTCTGCTGAAAGATACCATGAAATGAAATTGTACGGAGTAAGATTTATTTAAGATGAAGGACACTGTTGGCAGAAAATTAATCAGGTATGAATTGGTTAGGAACAAATACAATCCAAAATTTATAAAGTTTCTGAAAATAACAAGACTGAGTTTTTGAAACCGCCCTTCAGGAAGTGTTGGGGCAAAAATAACCCTTAATTTTAATGAGAATCTTCATGGATTCACAAGCAGGATTAAAAGACATGTCTGCAATAGTGGGGGTCTGGTCATAAGAAATGTAAGAGGCTTCTTTTTAGCTTGTATTTCTCCTCTCACAATTCCATATATAGGCATGCATCAATTGTTTGTCAGTGTGATGCTTTCACTCCATATTCTGACGCACAAAATCCTTTCTCAATGGGGCAAAAAGAAGAATAGAAAGTCCGCTATTAAGAACACAGGTACTATTTTATTTTTCATAAAATGTTATGATGGAGTGATACAGAAACCAGGAAAACAGAAAAAAAATCAACTTCAGATCTCCTAAGAATGACATTAAAAAGTTAAGCAACACTTAGTCTTCTTTAAGATGTCATTTCTGTTCAGTGTAACTGTTAGATGCTTAATGCAGATAGATGGGCTAAGCAGACTCTGTGAGGACAAAATTTCCTCCTTTACATCCACTCTAAAAGCTTTTAAAATCTCTCTGTCAGGAACAATTTGACTGCATATCAATACCATTCCCCTACTACTGCAAAACTTCTAATAAGGGAATATCACGGGGAAGAAAAAACACATTTTGAAAACTCTGACAGTAAAATGAAACACTGTCAATCTGATCTGCTGGAAAGCTGGGACTGTACATTAACCTCACTTTGCTCATTAAAGTTCTCATTCAATTAAAATAGCAGCTGGGATACGCCTGAGTGATGCCACACTGTCCTGCTGCCAACAAGTTCATTTTTGGTGTTTCTCTGTTGACCTCATGAAGAACGGGCTCCGGAACTTCCAAGTTTTTCAGGGTATTCACATGGTTTGTAATAGAGATCAACTAACAAAATATAAACTGCTTACCTATATCCTTGACACAAAGGATGTGCAGTGCCTACATCTAAGAAACGATTCAGACATCTTCCTGTTATATTCAATGTACAGTCTGAGGTTTTATACACCCCTTCTTTAAGTATGGGATTTATAGGTCACTCGCAGAGGCGATCAGCTCCAGTGCAGGTGCGTCCCGCAGCGGCGCGGTGGATCGTGGCATACAGGGGGGTTTCCTGAGCCGGGGAACCCACAGGGGAGCGCAGGGACCCGCCGGGAGCCGGCAGCTCTCACCGGGGCGGCTGGCGAGGCGGGGGCGGGGCCGGGGGCAACAGCGGGCCCGC
>NW_008825538.1:1320793-1335047 GCF_000699105.1 Pygoscelis adeliae | reverse complement strand
GATTCTGCCCCTCTACTCTGCTCTGGTGAGACACCACCTGCAGTGCTGCATCCATCTCTGGAGCCCTCAGCATAAGAAAGACACGGACCTGTTGGAGCGGGTCCAGAGGAGGGCCATGAAAATGATCAGGGGGCTGGAACAGCTCTGCTATGAAGAAAGGCTGGGAGAGTTGGAGTTGTTCAGCCTGGAGAAGAGAAGGCTCTGGGGAGACCTTCTTGCAGCCTATCAGTACTTCAAGGGGGCTTATAAAAAAGATGGTGGCCAACTTTTTAGCAGGGCCTGTTGCAACAGGACAAGGGGGAATGGCTTTAAACTAAAGGGGGGTAGATTAAGACTAGATATAAGAAAGAAATGTTTGACGCTGAGGGTGGTGAAACATTGGCACAGGTTGCCCAGAGAGGTGGTGGATGCCCCATCCCTGGAAACATTCCAGGTCAGGTTGGATGGGGCTGTGAGCAACCTGATCTAGTTCAAGATGTCCCTGCCCACGGCAGGGGGGTTGGACTAGATGACCTTTAGAGGTCCCTTCCAACCCAAACTATTCTACAATTCTATATAGGTAAAACCACTCTGCTTTGAAAATGAAAGATGTGGAATAGGTCTTACTTCATACTCTATTGTTTCTCTGTTGGTTTTCTTTCACAAATTAGAGAAGAGATACCAAGTTCGTAATTTAGCCTGGAGCTCTCAAAAGAACAAAAAAAATCAGTTTTATCCACAACAACATATATTTATCAACATACTAAAAGGAGCATAAATGAATCATCTTCCATATATATCTATAAGAACAATCAAACTGATCCCCATGGTGAGAGGCACCATTTCCCAAATGCCTACATTCTATGTATCAGTAAAATTGTAATTCTCACATAATCTCCATTTAGCTCATAGTTTTCATAATGCCTCTAATAAATAGCAATAATGGTGGATATTTCCAAAGGACGAACTGGTGGCTTTATTCTCAATTCACAATACCGCCTAAGCAAAAGCAAAAATAAAATAAATGCTAGACTTGCAGGGAAGACTAGGAGCAGCTCCATTAAAGTCATGAGTTATACATAAAAATACATAAAACTGGGGAATGAGGAATAACAAATGTCTTCAGATAATGTATGAGAATCACAGTATGAACTCTCAGCAGAGGTATATCAACAAAGAGAAGTTAGTCAGGAGAACCAATTTTTAACTTGCCATTTCAAGCTAAAGGGGAAAAGAATAAAAATTTCATAGCATCAGCATTGTCTGAAAAACTCTTTTGTGCTTAAACAGTATACTCTGAACAATTTTAAAGCTCAAAGTTTGGAAATTAGCATCACAATCCATTGCATCTACTGCTTTCATTTCTGAATGGCGGTTGTTATTGAGCAGGACTGTCAATTTGGCATCTTCAGGGACCAATTCATTGCTTAAAAAAAATAGGCCTTATTAGCCAAAGACAAAGTATTTGCATTATTTTAAAAAGCTTTAAAAAGTGTTATTTTTTTATGGTTTAACAAAGTTGCAAGGATCTCTGATTTTCACACCTGGACAAACTCATTTGCTAAGAATGAGGGGGGAAAAAAAAGTTTTCTTTTGTTAAGACTTTATAACAAGTTTTATTTTAAAGAAATGTTTTACAGAAATAATACAAACTTGTAAACAATCACCATTAGCAATAGCAGTGCTGATCTGAACTGCAAGTGTATTTATAAAAGAGACATCAGTGACACTTGTAAAACATGTATTTTGACATACCCTTCCACTTTCCTAGGAATACAGGAGAGGTTGCGTGGAGTTTTTTCAACAGAAAATCACTGTAAACTGCTGGACAGGAAAGCTGGGCTGGAGGAAGGGATCTACAAGGACAGAGCAAACAGGGAGGCTGACTTCCAAACTTCATTAAATGCTGCACTATGACTTTGGAGTCTTTTCTGCTCGTATGTTTAAAGAGTTACGATATTCTAGCTTAGTATTCTGTGTTCTTAAGAAAAAAAAAAAAAGAAAAAAACAAAGCTTGGTAGATTAGAAAGCTCCTGGTACATCTCGGCATGCTTCCGCCCAACAAGAGGCAGTTATCCTACAGCTCTCGCCAGCTCAGCATCTTCTCAATTTTACACCCTTATCTTGACAGAGAGTGGGACTTCTCTAACCAAATAGACATATCTCCAACACAGACACAAGATGTCTATATTAGAGCTAGCTGTCTAAGATCTCTTTATAGTCAATAAGAGGAAAACAAAACTTTCACATTGCAATATTTGGCTCTCTAAAGTATCTCTAAGAGAAGTAATGAGACAATTTATCTCCTTAAGAAAACTTATTTTCTTCTTTGCCTAGACAGTGAGCCTAAGGTGAGAATCATTTCAGGGGAAACGGATCTCACCCAGAATGGCTTGGAGGCACACCTTCATGAAAATATGGGGAATGTCCTTTCTGTTCCATTTTTCTTGCCAAAGACAATGGATAGTATTGATGAAAATTGCTCTACCATAAGTATGACTGTATGCGATTCCTGGCTGAGTTTGTTCATGTGGCTCTAGCTGTGCTTTGCTAACAAGGTGATTTCTCCAAGAAAGGAGGGAAGAACATTTCTATTGCCAGTGACCATCTCCACGGCTCTTCCACTATGCGCTTGCATTTCAGTGCTAGGACAGCCTCATGAGAAGCATATTCTTCACCAGTATTAGTGAAGAGCTCCAGACATTAGGGAGAAGATGAACAGATTTTTACCACCATGACAGATACTAGAAGGAATAAATATCATGATAAAATGAGTTTAAAAAACCCAAACTACTTTTATTTTTAATGGAAATTTTTTTTTAGGTACCAAAAGGTTTTGAATCTCCAAATTCTAATCTTCTATCTCCTTAAGAAGACAAAAGCTACACAAAACATGTTTTAATGTAACATAACTCTTCCCTGTTTTATTCTACGTGCATGATTTGACCTAATGCTTGGACATCTCTCTTTTTTATATATTTGTTTCCAAGGTCTTTCCCTTGGTGACTAGTAACTGTATTCATAACAGCTCTTCACTGTTTGTCAGGAAGTGCCGCTGAAATGCTGAAAGTGTCAGACCCCATAAAACCAAAGTCTTAGAGCGATACAAATTCTTTTTGCTGGAGAAAAGCCAGCTTAGCAAAGGAACTGTGTGCTGCATTGTCTCTTCTCTCCAGTTTCCACATAACTACCCTGTATACGTGCCCCAGTTTCTTCTCTCTCCTCCACCCACCTGCTCCACCTTCTCCCTTCACCAAATCAGTTAGCATTGAGTTGACCAGTAAAAGGGACATTCTCCACTGGTAAATCACTGCTGCAGTGGATTGTTTACACCAGATTACCCCATGCAACGTTCATGGGAGTGCAACTCAGGGTACTGGGACCCTATTCCCAGTTCTGCCATTTGCCTTTGAATGATGCTGCACAAGTCGTACCACCTTTCTGTCCTTCAGTTTTCCATCTAAAATTGAGTTATTAATATTCAATCTTTTATAAAGTAATTTGAAGTCTACAGCTGAAATAAGATACTATTCTTTTTTTTTCTTTTTCTTTTTCATCATTGACCCCTCTGATTTTCTAATTTATCTTAGTCCCACTCTTCATTCTAAGTTTGTTGGTGGAGTAGGAGGGAGTTAAACAGGTTTGGTAGCATGTTGAGTTACAGTCTTCCTGAGCCTTTAAGATGTACACTCAAGCTCCAGGATACTTAATAGTTACATGGTGAACCCAATCAGTTTAACTTTAACAAATACATTCAAGCTTTAAGATGCTCATCAAATAGTTGTTCGCTTTTCAACAAGATCTTTTTTTTAAATAATATATATACTGAATCAATAAAATGCCATCTCTTGCTGCATATTTTATGCAACTCTCACCTAGCAGTTCAAAATATTCAATAGATTTATAATGAACTTCATTGTCCCCAGCTGCACTTGATTTTTACATCCTTTCACACCTAATCCTCACCATCTGCACATTCAAGATTAGACATGATCCCTAGTGGACCTTGCAACGTACGAGCCTCCAGCTCAGTGGTTCTGACAAATTTCTCTCATCAGTCAAACCACATCCCATGCATCTACAATTACTTCATAGCATGGGGGAGAGAGAGAGAGTCTCAGTTGAGTCAGAGAAATACATTAATATTACTTTGCAATTATTCAGTACCTGGGAGAATTATACTTTTAAATTACTCATAAATTGTTAGCATATAGATGTTACAGGTTTACAGTTATTTTAAAATTTTATAACTAAAGTTTATCTTTAGTTTATCTATCATAAACTATGTCTGTTTATCACCATATTAACACAGGGCCTGTCTTCTTCTTATACTAGATTTAGAATTTAAAATAGAAGTTTGATTATTCAAAACAAACTGGGTACAAAGTGTATAGAAATACCTTTTAAAGGTCAGTTCTAAAATGATCATTATGGTTTTGGCATTTTAGATTTTTTGCAATTATTTGAAATTTTAGTCCTAGAGCTATTTGCACAGAAAAAGAGGCAATGCAGTTAGACAACTCTAAATACTTAAGACAGTAAGCGCCATACAATTCACCTTTCACATCATTCAAAGATACTTCTACAGCTTTCATTAATATTGCAAAGTTAGCAGCAATATTCTTGGCTACAATGTCTTTGAAGTCATTGTTATCTCTGGCTGCAAAATCAAACAATAAGCTGATACATCGGCTAGCTCATTAAATGTTGTCTCCTTTGTTGTTGTTTTTTTTGGGTTTTAAATTATTTTTCTAAGGAACAGAGTCTGTAGTCCTTTTTCGTGTGAGAATTAAAGCCTGAAGGATGCAGTCCAGCATTATTGCCCATAGACATGGCAGTCCAATTATGTAGCTACTTTTGTATGTAGCAATTTAAGAAACAGAATCCTAGGATTACCAGATCAGTGTATTTGTTTTTCTTATTGAACATGTATAATTCAACTGAAGAGTGCAGGAAGTAATGGTGATACTGCTCCAAACCAAGGGAGCGACATGGATTTAGATTACCAGCACAAAGCCACTGTAACTGAACATGACAGCATCCATTTAACTCTACAGCATCAGTAGATCCCCTAAGTTCATGGTATGCTCCACATCCCAGATGCTTTGGGCTGGGTTTTACACGCTGGTCTGCACACAGGACCAAATTCATACAAGTGGTCACACGAAGTCAGGGCAGAACGTGCTCAAAGCTAGTCCTGATACACAGTTAATGCACAGCTATACGTGCACATGGATCTGAGCATTGAAAACACTCCTGCATCCTTCTGTTTAGATATATCTTTAAGTCTTCTGCGTCTTTTCTATCGTTTATTACCGCTTCCCTAGAGTCCTACCTGAACCTTGAATGGGGAGTTAAAATGCAGTCTGTATCTTAAGAACAAGCTACTATTTAAATAAGAAATAAAATAATGATAAAAAAGCATACAGGAGTTGGTCTCCACCACGATGTAAAACTAGCAATATTTTCAATTTAATGTAACAACTCTCTTCCTCTCTAAAAATTCTGGCTCTCAGAGAAGTTTGAATCAATGGGAAATGCCAATTTTGTACTACTGTATTTTCCTTGTTAATTTCAAAATAATGAATAGTTTTAGAAAAGAGAGAAAAGAAAGTTGTAATTTCTGCCCTGGAAAAACACCTCTATTTTCTGAAAAGCAATGAGCATGGTTATCTTCTATTGCAGTACAAGAATAACAGGTATTCATGATGGCACTTCTGCTAATTTCATAACCCTTTGCCTGCAGTGATTTTTCCATAGATTTCCTCATCCCTAATTTTAGAAAACAATTGTCTCACTCATCAGTTTCTTGAATGTGAAAGAGTCACTCCTAGGAACATGAAATGTGGTTGTCAAAACCTGCCATGTGCCTGACAGAGTTATTCTCTCTTAGAAATAACCATAAGAAAGCAATAAGCATTGGCACAAAATTCCTGGTTCATAGATCTGAAATTTAATAGGAATTGTTGTAACAAATGGGAGTCGTCTTATTCTTTGACCTACACAAAATAGGTCAAGTTATGATCTTTTCCAAAGTCAATGTGCATCTGTTCAATACCCGTACTACAATATTCAAGTTAAGGTATCTGAAGCTGTACTGCACCACTTACATCCCAACTGAGCAAAACTTTCTGTCAACTTCAGTCCTGGTTTTCTGCAAGTCAAGCTGGAAATTGGTTCATGAAATGTATCTGTAATCAGGAAGACAGTGCCACTGGTCTCACACACTCATCGGTCTGTTGAACGCCAAGGAACTGTTCTTGAGACGTCAAAAAAAAATACCTTGGCATAACTATTTCTTTAGGAACTGCCCAAGGATGATGAGGAGATGTGGAAGGGGAAGGGACCTGGAAATAGAATCAGAAAGGAGAAAGAAGGACAATTGGATGGCTGAAGTGAGGGGTACCGAAGAGGGCTGACTAAAAGACATGGAAATTTGCAGCTGATGTGAAGTGAATGAGACAGGCTTTCTGCCGGGATGACAGCATATGATAGTGTAATTAAATATTTACCATAATGAGTAGTCACAAGGGAGCATCCATATGCAAAACTCATATTTCCTTCTGACTGCTTGGCCTTGCAACCCTAACAGTGCTCCTTCAACAATGGGGTATGTCTGTGTGTGTATTAAATGTAATTATACACACACGCACTTCACACCACATGCCAGTTTTCATATGGGGAGATTAACATTCCTTACAAATTAATTAAGCTTAACAAGTCACCCATAATTAGACTGCTAAAGTTTATTATTTCTGTTTTACTATTGGGAAACAGACCCAGTGTGATTAAGTGCCTTATCTAAGTAAATGAATCTCTAAATTATGGTGGGAACGCAGTCCAAGGGCCCTGATTCCCAATGAAATGACTATTTAAACTTTGAAGGCTCTGTGCGTGGGCATAAACCAATTTTGTCTGCGTTTAGTTTTGAATGTGTCCTTTTCTGGATGAAAAATTGCTTCTACAATTGGATATTAACAGTAATAGTCGTGAATCTTTTCCTTAAAAAAATTAAATCAATCCAACACCTTTCAGAACTTCCTCTCATGCTCTTTATTTTGTGTGTTTGCTTTCAGATGACTTTCAGCAACACATAGTTCATTTACGTTCTTCTCTGTGAGATGCGGGAACAGTGTCTTTACTAAGCCACTGCTCTAATTAATTGAAATGTTTTTGCAGATTGACAAATACATTAGATAAATTATAGTTTCTTCCATCTAGCTGTCTGATCAATTTAGAGAGGAGCACACACAGGTATTGAGGCATCATCTGGTTATTTTTTAACCTTCAGCTGTACAGGACTTGGTAAAAAGCAATGAGATTTTAGGGAATATTTCTTCTTTTAGATCACAAATAAACACTAATTAAAGTACTGAAACATGACCTTGAGGTGACCATCATTTTCACAGGCCATTTCTAACAACCACAGATTAAAATATGGAGAAAAACATAAAAAAACCCTATAGGTAATACAAGTTGCAAGACTACAGAGGAACTGAAAGACCATTAGCCTAATCCAAACTGGCAATTCCTACATTCCTAATGAAAAGAAGCCATATAACAACCTACAGTAAAATCTATTACTAAAAGTACTGACCTACTGACCTCAAATCACATTTTCTTACTCTCCGTTTAATTGCAAGATCACTGAACAACTGTGAGTTCAGATCATCTACATCTAGCTCCTTATAAAACTTCTACATATGGGTGAGCCCTAACCAGTCCTCACGACGGAGACTGTCACAGAACATGTCAACTTACCTTTGCACACCGTTCAAGAACTTGAAAGAAAACCAGACAGTTGTCTTTTTAGGCTTGAAATCCCTCATTGTTGATCCATGGAACGCTAACACATTTCATGGTTTGTTTGTTCCATAAAAATAGTAACTAGATTGTGTTAAAGCGCCACTTTTTAAAGAAACAACAAAACACAAAACAAAGCGAGACAAGCCTCAGTGGGCAATTAGGTTCTGCTGATGCCCTTGGAAAAGGTCAAGACTGGAAATAGAATCAGAAAGGAGAAAGATGACTGTCAGCTGAACTTGACTGAAGTCAAGACTATCAACTTCCACTTTAGAAAAGCCAAAGTAAGTGATTCCTCTGTAGCCCTACAACACCGATGAATCTGTCTCAGCTCTTGGCCAGTCCTGGGCACCAGGCAGACTCCTCAAAGGGTATAGAAACATCCTCTGCTTTGTGGGAATCTCTTGTGTTATCTTAAAGCTGCAATTTGACCGAGTTCTGTTTTTTCTCTCTCCCACCTTTACAATATTCCCAGTGCACAAACCTGTCCTGGCCCTTCATGTTGCTCCTTTAGGTTCCCCTACCTTCTGCCAGGTAGGTGGTGGCTCAGTGACTCTTTGCCCTGTATCAGTATTTCTTGCACAGAGACTCAATATGATAAAACATACAGTCAATGCCTGTATCAATCATTCCAGAAAGAGAAACCTGAATTTGTACACTAAGCAGCTATATCAGCAAACACTTTTTTTTTTTTTCATTTGGTATAACTAGCCTTGTTTTTTCCTGCTGCCAAAGCAATAGGCACTCCGTAACCACTCCGTTGCTCTCTTCTTGCCAATATATCTCCCGTTGTGACTTACTGCTCTGCTGCAGGTACTATCAAAACAGCCTGGCTGGAGATGCAAACACAGAGAAACTCAAGAACAGCCTCCACCAGCAGTACCGAGAAACAGAATAATTTTGACAAAGTGCAAGTACAGCATCACCTTGTCAAACACAACAGATAATGAGCTTGGAATCAGCCTCCAAGCTACTTGAAAGATGAAAGCTGGCCAAACACTGGTTAGTTATTACAAAGTGTTCAAAATCTGTCATTCACATAGGAACCTGTTGACAGGTGATACCTTTTCCCGCTCCTAAAAATGACAGATAAAAAGAAAATATCAAGAAAGAAGGATTTTATTTACTCAGCTCTCCAACCTCCGAGTTGAAAAGGAGTGCCTGGAAGCCCTCTGGTTTATCTCCTGTTATATAGAGCCCCTCGGAAAGGCTCCAAAATCATCTGCAGACATCAAGAGCTATCAAGCACTTCAGCTACCTTCTCCCCTAGACTTCTGCTCTATTTCTGGCCCCAGAAGAGGGAAATGGGCTAAATGGCAGACAACAGTATGACAATAAACAATTAATGAATGTCAAAACTATCAAATTCAGACAAGAAATAAGTATACTTTTTAAACAATGAGAATAATTAATCATTAGAAAAGTCTGCTAATGGTTATGCTAGATTCTTCATAATGGGCCACTTTAAAATGAAGACAGTATTTCTTTCTGGAAGAAATGCTCTACTTTGAATAGGAATTTAATGAGGGAAATTCTTTGCTCTGTGTTATGCAGAGGTCGAAACAGATGATCAAAATGATCCTTCCCGGATTCACCATCTGTAAATCTATGTCTGTCTTTCACTAGGAGTTGTATTTATGTACTTCTGAAGGAGGACGAGAATAAAAGATACTTCACTAACGTAGAATGAATTAAAATCTTGGGAAATTTTACTTGTGCTGCACTGCAGTTTATAGCAATGACAGCAAAATAACATTTTTTTTGTTTAGGAAACATATTGTTCAAAGACTATGATGTGTTTACTATTATTCAGTGCCAATTAAAGTAAAAGTAGCCTAAATTTGGAAAAATAATTTCAAACTGTTCATGAATCCTTAACTGTTGAAATAGTGAAGGGTGAAGTGATCTTTAACTTAATGTGATATGCAACGGTATACTAATAACACAGTTATAAGACATACAGAAACATACAAAAATAGGGTAACCTAATTATAGACTTAATATATGGTGACCTATCCGATAATTATATGATGTACGATATCTTAATGACATCCATTGAAGTTGCACACAAGATAATACAGACTCCTAACTTCTGCTGCATGCACACTCCCAAAATACACAAAAATGCATTTCTTTTAGAAGTTAAATGTAAGTCTTTCTTCTTAGTAATATGGTGCTGGTACTGTCTTGAAGTTTTTTCCCCACCTGTGGTACCTGGGGTACTACTGTTTTCAAGGTTGTTTTCATTTGTGCAGTTCTCAGCGCTGCTTTTTGTTAGATAGGGAGATTATATTATACTTAGCCCTCCAAAATATTTTTCATAGCTTTATGCACTTTTACTGTGGAAAAGCAGGACCCAACAGTATCTTTCTTCTCTGCTTGCTAATAAGCTTACTTCTGAGCAATATTCTGTATTGATTATTTCCCCCATGCTTGAAACAAAAAGCTGTCAGAGCTTACGATTTACAAACAACGTGCATGACATTCTTCTCACCTATTCCCCCTCCTTTTATTCTCCTTCCTCACTTCCCTTTTTCTAACTTACTTTATTTAATTGCACTATTTACAATTCTTTTATCTATCTAATCTACCCTCCTTTCCTTTTCCCTGCCTTGTCTCACTTTCTCTAGCAATCTACTCTCACTTTCTCTAGCAATCCCTTTTTGCCCAGCAGGTGCGTGCTTGGGGCCTAACCTCTTGGTCAGTTTATCAAATACATGGAAAGAATGCGGAAAAAAAAGGCAAGAGAAAGAAAATAACTACACTTTAGAAAAGAAATAGAAATACAATGTTTTTAAGCTGAATGCTTACACCAAGAACAAAAGCACTGTGAGTCACAGAACTGAAGACCCTCCTCTGGAAGAACTAATGTTGGAAATTAAAACCTTGACTTTCCAAAACAAATAAACAAACAAAAGACCCCACAAGATGAATTTTTGATTATGGACCGAAATAGTATAGGAAATTATAATGTGGAGGGAGGATTTAAATGCTGACAGGTTTTCAAAGCAACCCTTCATTTCATGATCTAGAGCTTTGACACTCCCTGTCTAAAAATTCAACTTATATTGGCATTTTCTTCTTTCTTTCCCGGTTTAGTTTAGCTGTGAATCACCTGTTCTGCTGCTCCTGGGTGCAAGATGCTGTTAACAACTTGACATTCCTCCCGCTGTGCAGTAACCACATTCCAGCTCTTGCTCCTACTGATTGCAAACGGGGCATAGGGATCTCTCAGATAAACATATTTATTATGGTATCACAACGCATGGTTACGCTTACGCCTTGGCGGCTAGCAGTACCTATCTAGCAATAAAAATCTTAGGAACAAGCAACTCTGGTACAGAGCATGAAAATCTGGGTTGGACAACTCATATCTCCTAAAATACAGAGTTGTCTCCCAGTGGATTCATATTTATTGAACATTAAATGTCCATGCTGAAAAGGATAGTAACATAGTTTTATCCTAAAGCGCCTACAATCTGAAAGACAAGAGACACGAACACGCACAGTGTGATGGAGAATGATGACACCGTACATGTGTGAACAAATTATAATTGCAAATACGAATGGTAAATGAAATTATATTGATGCCAGTTAGTCTTCATGTCTTCTATCAAAACCCTGGTGTCCTGAACAAGAGACCAGATTCACCAAGTAATTTCAGTATATCTAATTCTTAATTACTTATCTGCTTCTACCTGCTTGAGTTTTTAAATAACTTTGTGGACATGTGTCCCGATTCCTGTATTATGCGTTACTTAAACGAATTCACATGAAACCTTTGCCTCCGTTTCCCTAGTATACTCAACTGCAGCAACAACTAACAGCTCATTTCCACTGCACAGCTATGTTCATCCTCCAATTATCACTAATGACCACCTTGCTTTATAAAAGATCAAGGGTGGTGAAGGTACATGAAATAGATATGCTTGGAGGTGTAAAAAAGCTGACTGAGCGATACTGAAAGGCAGATGGAAAAATAAAAACTTGTCAGTTTGGGTTTTTTCTGTCTTGGGGGGGGGAAGTGAAGATAATAGAATACTAAAATTATCTTGTTTATGAAAAGAGAGGAAATATGCATGTGAAATATGGAGTTAACAGTGGCTGGTTTTGCCTTCTTATATTTAAAAATAATTCAACACTTGGGGGACATTTGGGTGTGATCCCCCACCACCACCACCACCTCTAGTTAAAAGACAGACTAAAAAAACCTCATTCACTGATAAATATATGGAAACTTTAATAGTTAACAGATTAAGTGTGCTAAATATAGATACTAAATTAAATGCTAAAGCATAAAATAGAGATATTTTTCATCCTGCTTTTACTTTCCCATTCACACATCCTATATACACACATACTTTTTTTTAGAGGGGGGTTATACTTCTGAATTCTAACTCCCATCCTAACAAACATGTTTTTTCCCATGTGCAGCTCTGTGCTAAAGAGCAGAAACGTTACACTCAAATCTATCATTCCACGAACTGATTCAGCAAGCATCATGCCATTTAAGACAACAACAAAAATCGTGACCTAGGAGAGAAGTCTGTCTAAAAAAAAAATATCACAGTATAGAGGGCATCAGCTGAAGGAAACCAGTCCACCATCCACATCCCTTTATACTGAGACTGTCCGTGAGGAACATCATTGCTCTTTCCCAGAGGCAGCTTCCCAAGTGCTGAAGCCAGAGCCATCACATTGCAGACACCACATTAATACCGCAGCTTCAGATTTTGACATTCATGGGTTTTCTTTAACTTATGACGGAGAAAATGCCTCATTTCTCCCCTTCTCTCAAAAGGATTTTAAGTTTCTTTAGCCAGCCATGACGACGCCACCACATATGACACCATTCTTACAATTTTGAAGGGAATTGGAAAAATTTCCATACTGTGGAGAAAGCAAAAGCTTGTTGTATGCAAGGAAAAGAAACATCCAACTAATAAGCAAAACACTGTCATTTATTTTCACAGGTAGGAAACTGAGGATCAGACATGACTTTAGCAAAGTCATGAGAGAGAGAAAAAAACAGCGCAAACTAAGTTCAATCATCGCTGCTTCAAGCCCAACGCAACGGTCACCGACTGTCATCTGTCAAGTGTTGCAGGGACATAACAGCTGCTTATTCTACAGAGAGCTGGAACTAACCACCTATAAGAAGACAATACGACACATTGCATGTTGGATGTTGTAACCCATCCCATTCCTGACGCTAGAGTTGGCTGACAGCCCCCCAAGGGCTGCAGGAGATATCGCGGCTGCTGGGCCAGGCACAGCGGGCTTTGCCAATCTATGATGCCAGCAGGCACATGCCTGGTGAATGGAAATTAAAAGCTGATACCAACATGAAATCAGAATCCCCATAATTACCGATTACAGGAGAGGACCCTGCCTTGGAATGCACTCCTCCTACTCAGTCCATGATGCTCCCTTTCCTCTTCACGCACCACAGTCATAGAGTTCAGCAGAAAAACCTTCAAATTACAAAATTTGGAAGAAGAGATTTACCTGCCCCATAAGGGACACGGGGCCTTCCTTTACTCATAGAATCATAGAACAGTTTGGGTTGGAAGGGACCTCTAAAGGTCATCTAGTCCAACCCCCCTGCCATGGGCAGGGACATCTTCTACTAGATCAGGTTGCTCAAAGCCCCATCCAACCTGAACTTGAACACTTCTAATGGTGGGGTATCCACAACTCTGGAAATCTGTTCCAGTGTCTCACCAACCTCATCATAAAAAAATTCTTCCTTATGTCCAATCTAAACCTAACCTCTTTCAGTTTAAAACCATTGCCCCTTGTCCTGCCTGTAACTACAGACCCTGGTAAAAAGTCTTTCTTGAAGAGCTGTGTCTGAAGAATAGCCATGGGCAGGTTGTAAGCTTATGGGTAAGAATTAGAGACCAAGGCAACAAAGGGAACCTTGTGGTTGGTGTTTACTACAGATCACCTGATCAAGGGGAGCCTATTCATGAAGCCTTCTTACTCCAGCTACAGAAGGCATTGCACTCGCAGGCTCTCATCCTGCTGGAGGACTTCAACCACGCCGACATCTGCTGTAAAAGTAACATGACGAGCTGTAGGCAATCCAGGAGACTCCCGGAGTACATTGAGGATAATTTCTTAAGCCAGGTAATAGACAGCCCTACCAGAGGGGATGCGATACTGGACCTGATGGTCACCAAGGCAAGTGAGCTAATCGGTGAAGTCAAGATTGGAGGCAGCCTGGACTGCAGTGATCACGCACTGGTGGAGTTCACAGTCCTGAGGGATATGGGACAGGCAAAGAGTAAAGTCAGGACCCTGAATTTTAGGAAAGCAAACTTCCAGCTGTTCAAGGAGTTAGTCAATGGGACCCCCTGGGAAACTGCCCTCAGGGACAAGGGAGCAGAACAGAACTGGGAGATCTTTAAGGACGCTTTCCATGTGTAAGAAATCAGGAAAGGAAGGGAAGAGACTGGAATGGATGAGT
>NW_008825538.1:1305500-1320735 GCF_000699105.1 Pygoscelis adeliae | reverse complement strand
CTTTCTTGGGCCCCTCTTCCCTCCAGGGCTTTGTCCCATGGCACTCTACCAAGCAGCTCCCTGAAGAGGCCAAAGTCTGCTCTCCTGAAGTCCAGGGTAGTGAGCTTGCTTTGCGCCCTCCTCACTGCCCTAAGGGTCTTGAACTCCACCATTTCGTGGTCACTGCAGCCCAGTCTGCCCTTGAGCTTCACATTCCCCACCAGCCCCTCCTTCTTGGTGACAACAAAGTCCAGCACAGCACCTCTCCTTGTTGGCTCCTGTACCACTCGGAGAAGGAAGTTATCATCGACGCATTCCAGGAACTTCCCAGATTGCTTATGCCCTGCCGCGTTGTCCCTCCAACAGATGTCGGGGTGGTTGAAGTCCCCCATGAGGACCAGGGCTTGTGAGCGTGAGGCTGCTCCTATCTGTCTATAGAGGGCCTCATCCTCTTGGTCTTCCTGGTCAGGTGGCCTGTAGCAGACCTCCACCATAATTCATTTATTCCCCACATTTATTCATTTAAACCCATTAAAATACAGGTACTAATTACCTGTGGTCTATTATCTCACAAGTAGAAAGAAATGTGCTCCAGTCCATAAGTGCTATAGCTACAGCTCTTTCTCACATTCCTTGTGGTTTTATTTAGTTAAGAAGTTTGCATGAAAATTTAAGAGGACACCTGATACATATGTACAGACAATTTTTTTTTTTACCCGATTCCTGCTTTTGTTTAGAGAATTGATGGCAGCTATCACAAAAGCAGCAATAGACTAGACTGTTACAACTCTACTACTAAGAGGAGAAATGTGAATAAATGATCCTGAATGCAGAAAATTGTAGCAGAGACTTTTTAATTGCTGTTTGTATTGTGGCATGTGCCTCAGGCTACAGCAAAAACAAAGGGCAGATCCCTATCCGTTATTCATTAAGCCAATTTACTAACGCACAATAAACTATTAAGGTAATAATGAATATCCTAAAAAGCAATTTAAGAAAACAGAGGAGATACACACCATAGTCAAGCCCTTTACTGTAGTACAGGAAACTTGTTCTCTACTTCATGGGGCATCCATGATTTTAAGTTTTTCTTCCACAATGCACTTTTATAAGCAAGCCAGAGGATTTATCCTGACTTCACTCTCTCTCCACACTAAGATAGACAGAAAACTAAGAGCATGTGCTGCAGCACATTTTCTTCTTACAAAACAAAATTCTGGCAACTTCAGCAAGAATATAGATTCTCGCAGCGTGCAGTTAACCTCTGGGGCAAAACAGTATTTCTAAGTATATCTCCACGAATTTGGAGACAAGAAACAGGCAGTATACAGACACGATCATGGCTTCATCTCTTGTTGCTGACTCGCTCACATGATTTTTTTTTTTTTTTTAAGAAGGGAGCACACTGCAAAATCCACCCATCTGGAGTAGGTCAAGCAGATGCAAAGACATTCATATGCAAAGCTGATCAATTCCTAAATCGCTGCAATATAGGATTGAAGCCCTAGCATTCTTTGACACTGCCTGGATGAATCCACATCTCTGCAGTGGCTCTTTACTGTACTTCATTTTCTGACGGCAATAATAATTTAACCTATGCTAATAGGTGACTGTCGATTGATGTTACAGTTTCCAGGCAAGAATGAAATTATGGCTGTTCTAAGTTTGTTCCTCAAAGGCAAAATCCTAAACGTAATTATAGCAATACAGTATACTAGTCCATGGGATCTACCCTACTTTTAAAGCCAGGTAATTCCAAAATATCCCCTCCCTTTCTCTTTTAAAGCCAAGTAATTTTTTAAAAATTTAATTTTCAGAAGTTAGCTAAGAGATTCAGGGGAGGGGTTAGCCATTCAATGAAGAGAGACTTTTTGTGTGACCAGATATCAGTAATCAGTAGTTTTCACTGACTTCATCAAATCATGTATTTTTATCATTTATTTAGTTCAAACACAACATCTGATGTATGGTTGCCTTTGATTCAAGACATTCAGAGTGACAAGAAAAAAGTTTACTGTTAAAGATTAATCATGTTCTTCTGTTCCCACTCTCCTTCTGCTCTTAGATTTAGGAGGATGCTCTCAACTCTAGCTTTATTTTCACATTATGAAAAAATCTGGTTTAGATTCCATTTATTTGTAATTTATTCTTCCACATTTCTTACTCAATAGACACAAACATACATTCTGCATGTAATAAACATTCGTTTCATTCATTATTATTATTTTCATTCATTATTTTTGTGCTTGAAATGGTAACTACTTTCACAAAGTCCTTCGGTTTATACATTATTCTAAAATGTGTAGTTTGCCTTCTTCTTCTTTGTTCTTCTCACCTTTAAGGTGTCCTTGTGGTCATTAACTCTCAATTTAGTATCACTTGGCAAAATTCTTACTCCTGCCTTTCTGCTTTTGGTACAGCAAGCATTGCTACTTACCCTTTCTCAACTGTTTTAAGGCACAGCTCCAATCCTCATCATACTGTAAGAAAATGCATGTGCTGTGCACTCTACTTATCATCCACAGGTTCTAACACCCAGCTATGACATTTTCCTCTTTAGTGTACCTGCTTTTCTCCTTTACTCTTGACGTGAAGCTTCATTCTGTATAAAGCCTACTATATGAGGAGCAGAGGACCTGCCATTCCAAAACTGACCATATGTTTATTAAATCACGTTCATTAATAACAAAAAAAAGGAAATAAACCCCATTTTTTCTGCTCAAAATATCTCATCCATTTATTATCCTAAGATTAACAAAGCCATATTTTCATGGTAAGTAGCAATACTTCCCACGATTCCCATCAATGTCTACAGAATTCTAGTTTTTATTTTAAATGGTATTAAAAAGAGGTTCTGTCATTTATAGTTGCAAAGATAACTGCTGAAACATGAAAGCAAGAATATCAATGCCATAGCTGCCTCCTATGCCTGACAGCTGCAGTGCTTCTGCTGCTGCTCAGAATGAGATGCCGAACAGCCACAGTGAAATAAAAAAAAAAAAAAAACAAAACACAAAAGCAACTTTTCTCACTTTTTCAGACTGCCTCCTCCCCACTTGCTGTTGCTCCTAACAAACTTGCAAGCAAACTCCTTTCTTTTCTGCTTGTCTAGTATGCCAGTTTCTGATGATAAAAAGAGGCAATTAGAAAGAACTGGAATTGAAAAGCATTCCTCTTTCTAAAGGCAAGCATGGTGTTCCGCACAAAGGAAAAGAGAGAAAAACGATGGGATGAGAGAGGAGGAAGGGGAAGGACAGTGGATCACCTAGTTCCACCTTTATGTTCATTCTGCGATTGCAATGCTTTTTATCTTTTCTGGACTTTCACCAACAGGAGCCCATTGCCCCACACATAGTTTTTCAGCTGCAGGCAGTTAGCAGGTACCCCTGACCTGAAGGATGCAAAGACATTTGTGCAACCTCTACATACGGCACTGCAGTCACCTCTTTTACCGATGAAGGATGTAATGGCTGTGACACCAAACGGCAGATCTCTCTTTGATAACACAATCTGCCCCACTCAGAAAATGGTAACTCATCTGAATCCAAGACTTAAAATCCAATTCTAAAAACATTTATTTCAACAACAACAAAAAATGTCTTTCAGCACAGAGATAATCAAATATTTGGACTCTATTTCTGCTGATGGGTTTTACCTGATTAAATTACTATTGGGAGGACAGACAAATACGTTGGTGAGCTGCGAGTGTTGAAACAGTGCAACATGGTAAAAATATCATGCATCATGTATCAGCGAAATCCTGATAGTCAAGGGGTTAACCGCAATACTAGAATGAAACATATAAAATTAATCACTTTTTATTGTCAATTATTTGCAAATGTGTAGATAAGCAAAGTAAATGAATGTGGCATTTTCCTTTCAATAAACTAAATACTGGATACCACATGTCACCAGTAATTAGACAATTTAGCTGTATATTAAATGAATTAAGTAAATATAATAGTATAAAATATAGTACCTCTTTAAAGAATGAAGAAACTTTATTTCTTACTAAAGGAATAGGAAACAGTGGAATTAAAACCGGGTAAACCTCAGTTATACAATTACATTAGCAATTACAGCAGCCCTACAGAGTTAGTTATTGCCCTATGATTCACTAAATCTTTCCGTGGTAATGAGCATTGCATTCAGAACTGAAAGATGATATTTTATGGACTGCTGGAGGCTTTTAATTCCTTTATAGCACATTAAAATATAGTCAGTCTTTTAGCCATTTTAACCTTGTTTAGCACAAATGGTTGAACTTGAAATTCATCAACTTATATGGTCCATGGAAGATATCATTAAGAATTGCTGTACTGGATTTTTTTTTTCTTAACTTGTAATGCATTTAATTATTAATGTCCCCCTATCATTTGTGCCCCATTGTTTTTCAGTTTTTCCACATCTTTCACCTTACCTGTTCAAAGAGTTACAGGAGCCATAACATAATATTCCAGATATAGACAAAGACATTTGCTGTTATCACTAGACCCTGCATTAGTCAAAAGTGTGTATACTTTGAGTCTTGGTGATTATACAAATATCCAAGGTTAAGCTGAATAATGACCTGAGGGCAAAGCTATCATATACACAAGACAGTCAGTTTTGAGACACTATATGCTCATACTCCATAGAATGCATTTTTCACACATATACATATGCATTATTTCAGCTGTTCTTCCTTCAGGATAAGATGACCTCTGAAAGTAATTGTAGTTATGTTTCTGTGATCTACAGTACAAATTTAGGAATACAGGTTAACTATCTGATTTTCAGTAACAAGAGGGCCTGTAACCTTCACGGGTTATTAATTTTCATAAGTTTGCTTGAACAACTCCAGTGCTGTTAGAGTTTAATCTGTGATCTGCAAAAGCCGATCTCCTTTCCGCAAAATTCAACAGCAGAGCGACAAGCAGGACTTGCCTTTGAAATAGAAAAGGAAAAAAAAAAAATCCCATAAAAACTAGCCCCATTCATCTAGCTGATACTTTTCTTTTACTCCTATATATGCTAAAACAATGATTTCTTTTGTAACATTGCTGAAGGAGTCAAGGACAGTCTCTTTTTTTTCCTGTACAAGAAGAAAACTGTATGACTAAAACACTGAACACAGAGTTATCTATTTGTCTTTCTTTGAATCATTAGCTATTGGCCACTCTTTTACAAATAAAACTGGACCAGGTCCTACAACAAACATCTTCCCTCTGGTTGGTATTTCCCAGCTGCACAGCCAAAACTAAATTCCTGTCTCTTGGCTCAGTATAATGTACCCCAGGCCCATGAGAGCAGCCCCAAATCAAGGACAGTGCTCTTAGCCTCACCACCATCATCTGCCAACATCCAAAGGGAACAGTCGGAGCCTGTAAGTGGTTCTGGAGGGAGTGAAATCGCTGTAGAAGGAAGCAACTGAGCTGAAGGAGCAGCCAGATTTAAAGTATATGTGTTGAAGTTCTCAAGGTGACTGACGGCCAGGGAAGTCCAGGTTAAAAGGGCTACTGTAGAGGTGCCCACAATTTTTTTGACCTTCTGTCATTGCTACATAAATCAATATGGCCCCAAATACTTTCCCTTTGGGAAAAAAACCCAAACAAACCAAAACCTGAAAGATTATATTGGAGGAAAAGATGGGAATAGTAGAGATAGGAGCGCAATGCTCTGCATTCTTAGTAAGTAAAAGCATTTATATAAATACATATTATATATCTTGAGCAGAAAAATTTTAAGGGTTTATTTCATGAAATATGGGCCCATTAATACTATCAAAAAAAATATAATTGTATTATGGCTTGAGCACAGTTTTCTGTTGAAAGTGCTAATTTATATAGATTTAAATAGCCTGTGAGATTGTCTTAACATCACCGATACATCAGCTGGGTCCCATCTCACCTGCTTTCTTTCCTGATCTCTGAGGAAAATTATCTGACAAGATATCAGGAAGCCCAGAGCTCTCAGACTGCAGTAACTGGTGGAATCCATATGCTCCTCAATTTTTGGGGAGTCAAGAAGTCAAGGTGATGCAGGTGATGAGAACATCTTTTTTAAAAATGTAGTTTTCAAAATAAATCTAGAAAATACAGAACATTTGGCACCAATCATAAAACTGATGGGAAGTCCTCCATTTTCTGCTGTGGACGCAATAAAAGCTGGCATAGCAAGAAGTCTGTTTCGGTAAAGACTATTTGGATATCTTTCAGCTTCACCAGCAAGCGCAAATGGCTTAGCTTCAGCAGATAAGAATTTTTTCTTTCCTTTCCTGGGCATGCTCTCACACAATCCTAATTACTACAGAAGATCAATTTAGCATCTTCCAGCGGAGCACGAAGTGGCACAGCTCACATCAGCTTTAATACCAAAGAGCAGAAATACAATAGCAAAACAGAGAGTTCAGTATTGTAAACTTATAACTTTGAACACACATCTCTGTACATAAAGGAAGATTGGACACATTAAAAAATATCTGGCTTTTTTCCTTTTCATTTTTCCTTTTAACTTTTAAAGTTCTCTATAACTTGTTTGTGATGCTGCTTGATAACCCAATGAAATAAAAGAATCCGTTGACTCTTGCAAAAGAAAAAATCATGTGAATATGTTAAAAGCAATAAAGGGAGTAAAGATATTCAAAAACACTTTTCATTGCACAGCTCTGGATTTTTATGACCTATGCCTTTCAATAAAGGCATATCATCTACTGAAAAAAAAGCTCAGATAACACTAAACTTTAAACTTCAGGAAAACCAAATCTGAATCTGCATAAACTTTCCAAATATGACATTAAGTCAGCATGAATATATGTCTCCATTTTGAAAAACACATGCATGGAACCACCTTAGAAATAAAGTAATGAAAACATTGTGTTATGCATCCTGATACAAATTTGGATTTACTTACCAAAAAAAAAAAAAAAAAGAAAGAATAACAGAAGCCAGTTAACCACAACAGCTCAGAACCATGCACACTATATACACATTTTTAACATCTGCACAAGGAAGTACTGGAAATAAAACTTTTTCACTAACTTTTTAACAAATGTATTTTCATTTTCAGTCTCATCTTACTTTATAAGCTGTGATTTAGCACAGGCAGGGAAAGCACTCTAGGGAAGCATCACTCCACGCTTGTTCTATGGATAGATTTTTTTCCTAGGCACCTCCTGTTGCCTATGCTGTTCTAGGTTTTCACAAAGTCGTAGGAATCTTATTAGAAAATGTTTTCCAAAGAAGCTATGCAATTCATTGGGCATATTGAATTACAGCAAAAAATAAAAAAAAGCAAATGCAAGAGTCTAGTGCTACAGGCTTCTTTCAGAGCTGGGAATACAGAGGCAGCAGCTTCCATGTGCAACGGCTGAAAAATATATACTTATATATATATTTAGGTCTGGTAATTCAGTACAAGCAGAACAGAATGTATTTTCTATACAGGAAGTCAAAAATCAAGACAAAAGTAAAACCTGCTCAGTATGGTCATGGAATGGCCAAGTATAGTCCTAAAATATCTGCATAGTAACAAAGAGAAACCAAAGCTTTCAAAGTAAAGAAAGAACTTTAACACAGTACTTTTCTTCTTTTACATTCAACATCACATTTTATATCCATACGGCGTTATAATAATAATACCAAATCAACAACTAGGTCTGCTAAGACCATCTATTACAATTTTATAAGAAAATATAGCTCTAATCCTTCATGTCCTCAGTGAAGAGTGTGTAAACTATATATTTTATTGCTGGGATTTCTTCAATAAATAATCCACACAGAATAATCAACACACAATGACAGAAAGCTATCTAGAGTACAGACAGGGCATTTCCTTCAATTTTTAATTTCCGAAGTTTCATTGGTTTGTGTCATAATTGCACTGTTACTTCTATTTATCTTTCCTGCTTATATCTGGTAATAAAAATGTAATTACCAGGATATCTGTACTTAGATTATGATATATATATCTCAAACGTCTGCTTATTCATTACTTTACCTAAATGAAATATTACATCACAAAGAGACCAATCTATGACAAACTATTCTCAAGGGTTTTTAAATGTTCCTGCACAATTCTCATTATAAATGGAAAATTAATGAGGAAACTTGTTTAAAAACTGTCTCCAGTTTCCCAGGGGCTTAAGATTAACATTTTAAAAGTGCACGCAAGTTCATTTTGATATGTTATGGTCCTTAGCAATAAATAAGTCATATTGTTTCTCAAAATTGCTATTATATTAATCTTCTGGTGGTTTTGTCATTTTTTATATTACTATAGCATCTCAACAGACTGTCTAATACAGTAAACACTTACTGAAACTATATCACCCTTACAAAATAATCCTTCCAAATTCTGTTTTCCGAGTTAATAGGCCTAGGAATGTTAGCCATATTGCTCATGAGTATGTGTACAGATAGTACGTAAACTTTAAATTTAGACAGGCCCAATATTTAATGTGACATAAATATACATATACCAACAGAAAAAAAAGAATGAATGAATAAATAAGTGAAAGAGTAAATGCCTGATCCAATTTTCACAGTAAGGAAAAAAGTCAAACTGGAAAAGGAAGAAAGCGGTGATTTTCCTTTTTTGAACCTAGGTGTTCAAGCTGTACAGATCATCAAGGGGTGCTGCAAACTCCAGTAGAATAAACTAATAAATTATTTTGATTCTAAGACAGCAAAAGTAACGAGCACGATGGTCTTCTGGTTAAATTACTGGGTGGGCAGTTAGAAAGTCTGAATGTACTATATGCCTACTTTAGGAAAAATAATTCAGCATGATCTCAAAAGACAATAAGAACTTAAACCCCATTAAAGGACATGGATAACTTCAGACTTGCTAGGAACAATGAGACCTCTTTCCCACTTTTTTGCTTCTGGTGTACTTTTTGATGTCCCAAAGGCATCAGGGATTTCCTATGTATGTGCCGGATTCTCCTAGTTCTACAAGAGTCCAATTTCAGCTCACTCTTTAGTATTTCCAAAGAGATAATAGCCAGAAGAGCTGCCACATCACTTGTACTGAAAATCATTTATAGTCCAAAAGTAATTTCAAGTGAACTCACTTTCTCATTCTACTTGAAATATATAAAAAGCAAGAAAGTCAGGCTACATGACCACTAGCTAGTCCCTTTTTCTGTTGCATTCACTCTCACGTGGAAATTTCTCCATTTCTCTCAATTTCTCACCAATCTTCTTGTTGCTGCTAAAGTGTGTTGCTGGGAGGGAAATCACACAATACTTTGCATACTCTGGTCAAAATGTGAGATAAGGATTTTCACTAATGTCAGTGAGATTACTTGTGGATATAGAAATACCCTATTTTTTGCTTCAGTCATCCAAAACCTAACCTACTGACTTGGTGAGAATCAACGACGACAAATACAAAGTTTCATGTTTCCTCCACAGAAAATTACAGCTCGAATTATATAGCACATGGAGTTTCTCAATTCAGTATTACTTAAGAATATCAGAAAATAGCATTTTGGAAATACAATTTTTCCTCTTTCATCAATACTAAGAGGAATTCTTTAAAGCAAAGCTTTACAGAGCTTGCATTGAACCATTTCCTTTCTCTTGATTCAACTCTTAATCCACAGTGAACGATTAGTTTTTGTACATTATAATCCAATGAAGGTGTTATAATCGAGCTCATTGTGTGTGTGTGGGAGGGGGAATGAGGAGTTGGTTCTGAGTATATTTAAAGGAGAGCTGAGAAGTTTTCTAGTGAAAGGCTCTGTTGATAAATGGTGGTTAGGAGAAGAAAATTGGTTATTCAATGAACAAAGTGGTATGTAATTTATTTTACTTCATTAGATGCTGAATTCTTCAAACACTGCTAGGAATTAGAATGCTTTGAAACTAATTATTGTAAGTACGTTTAATCATAGCTTTGAAGTTACTTCCAACATAGCATGCTCTTTTAGATTAAATTATATCTTTCTGCCATTCCACTGCAACTACCCCGTTCAAGGGCAGAAGAGGAGCAACAAAAAAAACCTGTTAAATGTTATAAGTAAACATAACAATAGTTTGCCCTCTTTTTTAAGAAATATTTCCATAACCTCCTATTGCTACAAGTGTACCAGTTCCCGCAGAAACTTGAGTACAATTTTGAATACATAAACATTATCATAAAATTAAACAACTGTGTTATTATATAGAGTACAAATAATTGCAAGCAGGGAAGTAAAATAGCAGGGAGCACAAAGATGAACAAAAATGCACTTGCAAGGTGCATGAATTTGGTGGAGCAAAGATTAAAGGACTTTAATATACTCTCACCCTTGCTTCCTTGTACATATAGCACTGGTAATTCAAGCACTCAGTTACATGATATTTCTCTTTATCATGATAAACGATTGCTGAAAGGAGCAATTTTGTTTTGGGCCTGCTTCCTGCTTGAAAGAAAATTTTGGTTCCGTGATTTAAGCAAGACAGAGCACCATGAATCTCCTCTCTAACTATGAGCTTGACTTCGACATTATCTGCAGATCGAACTAGCCGTTTGTGTGGACACAAGCAACTTGAAATTTTATCAGTCTGATGAAAGGATGCAACTGTAGTTTCAAGTAGCTTTGCTGATCTCGCCGCTTTCCAATCACCTTTCCTATTTTTAAATGTGCATGTTCTACATCAGTGATTTAACTGGATTTTAATTGGTTCTGGATAAAGCCCTAAGTGAAGAGAAAGAGTGGTTTTATACTCTTCTCTCTGACTATTTTTTCTCTCTTTTCCCTTGTTATGAAAAGCACCGATACAATAGTGCAGGTATATGCATTACATTAGATAAGTCCCATCATCTCGCAGACAACTAACATGCTGAAGGAGAGAATAGTACTTTTCCTTCTATTCCTTCTTAGGTTTATTAACTGTCTGCATAGCTCGTAACAATAAATGGTAAAACTATGGTAGAAATTCATATATTTCATAGTCTAATATTATATTACACATTTTCTAGTATTTCCATCTCTACAACATGGGCACTTTATTGCACTTGGCTGAAGGGTTAGGAAGGTTAACTGGGTAAGAATTATTTTGCATCTCTTTGCAGAGAAACCCATACAGACTTGAATAACCAAAAAAGTCCCATAGACATAGAAAGACATAGGTAAATATCTATTGGCTAAATTGTCTTAGTTTCATAGTAGGAAATAGTAAAAAAGCTGTTTATGTGGATCAACAGAACTAAAATATTTCCAAAAGCAAGAAAATGGAACATGGCAAAGCGTGGCCTGGAGACAGGGACTTGTGAGGGCAGTTAGAAATGTCCAGAGAAAAAGGAGGTTAAAGAGGTAAAATAAGAGGCAATGGCTTAGTTGATCAAATACAGGGTCTTCTTAATAGGGATGTAAACAAAAGAACATGTGTCGAATATTATCATTAGCACATGGAGAAAAAGAGAAAATGACAGAACATCTCTTCCTCCTTCAAATCAAAAGCACAATATTCAACAAACAATTGCAGCCTATCCCCAAAATGTCACCCAACTAAAAAAAAAAAAAATCCTTAATGGCACAAAGCAGTGGTTCTGCTTGTTCTTTTCACTTTTCTTTCTTTCTTAACAGTATATTCCATCAGTTCTAAAATTGTCAGAAACAGTGATTAGAGGAGGGAAAAAAAATAATCTCTTTTGTTATCATCTACCTAAAACGTCAAATCAGCAATGACAGTGAGCGAAACACAACCCTACCAAAGTAAGCATTTTTCATTTTGTGAGATTGATATTTATAAATTTACAAGGCTTTCCTAATCACGCTTCCCAGAACTATCACAAAAGTAGCACATCACAGAAACTGCAAATATTCAGAGGCATCTAGTTCTATTCTGCCACGATCCAAGGGCTTCAGTGCATACACAGTCTCAAGAGTTGCAGGAAAATTAAAAAAAAAAAAGATTTTACCTGCCTGCATCAACAGAGAAAGAGTCATGAAATGTTATTAGGTACCATTTGTTTCACACACACTTGATGATGTTCATTAACTTCAAGCATTGGTCAACTCTACTTGTTTTATAAGGAAGTTTCTTTAGAAAGATCATAGAACCATAGAATCATAGAATAGTTTGGGTTGGAAGGGACCTCTAAAGGTCATCTAGTCCAACCCCCCTGCCATGGGCAGGGACATCTTCAACTAGAGCAGGTTGCTCACAGCCCCGTCCAACCTGACCTGGAATGTTTCCAGGGATGGGGCATCCACCACCTCTCTGGGCAACCTGTGCCAGTGTTTCACCACCCTCAGCGTCAAAGATTTCTTCCTTATATCTAGTCTGATCCCACTCATCCTGGCTTTCCCTGGTGACTCTAAATGTGTTATTCTCTACCATCATGTTCAGCTTATCTTTGAACATCCAGATCACTAGGAACTGAAATGATGTCTTAATCTGTTTTGCACAGGATACTGAAAAACCGTTATGAGCTTCCCAATGAACAAAGAAATTCCCATTATATAATCTAAATTAACTACTGGGTAATTTCTAGCTAAACTGAAACACTCCCTACCATTTCAGCACCCTGAAGCTGAAGAAGAGGCAATTCTAGACAATATCCTGAACGCACAATATACACAATGTCTCTTTTGACAGAGTAAGGAAAAAATTTAGTAAAGGTTCTTCCATAGACATTTGCAGTTGCATAAGATTCACAAAAGAGCGACCTAATATTTTCTTTAAGTTTTATAGGAAATTTAGCCTGTGTTGTAATAAATGAGTCTAAGTTTGGTATTGGAACCACATTATTAGACTGAAAACCAGTAAACCCTGTAATTTCTTAAGGACATTTTCAAATAATTTCAATCATAAAAAGCTCTCTCTATTTAACTTTATTGGGAAAAAGAACATGCCTTAGTGTTTTAATTAACTTTTATCACATACATTTGGTGCAAGCATCCATTCTGAATATATGTAAACTATTTTTGGAATAAAATGTGAATATTGAGAAGAATAAAAGTACATAAACCAAAAGAACATATTTTACTTATTTTAATTCTTAGAGTGTTTCCATGTATCTTATAGCAAGATACAGCAATGAAAACTTTCCAAAGTGAAGAAAAAAAAAAGAAAATATTTAAACAATTTTTCAGCATTTTGAATCCCCTGAAATCAAAGTTTAATAGCCATTAGTTTATGAGATGCTACAAAGTGATACATTTATTCCCCAATCCTTACTAACTGACAGAATAAAATGCAACAGGAAACATCTCTGCCACAAATACCAAAACCAAACTGCTAAATAAAAAGTAATTTAAAGTCTGTTTGTTGTGGGTCATATAATTAGGAACATGATTTTAATAAGATTCAAATTCTTAAACCTCTGATACTGCTACGTTCTAAAATAGTAATATACTGCTTTTATTGCTTCCATGCTCTGTTTTTGAAGTACCAATATTCATGTAAAATACGCCACACTATGGGTTTCTGATTTATCCTATTTAGTTTTTAGTTAACGACATCATCTTTACATCTTACAAAGCCAACTCCTCAAATGTATCAGTTTTAGATAGGTAATTGTACCAATTGTATATTTCTAAATCACAGTCAGGTTTAACACAAAATATAAATTTAGAAAATTTATAGGTATACATAGACATTTTGTCTTAAAGCCTTTATATATGTATTCTCTTCACGTTGCTTTGGTTCCCCTGTATTATTGTGCGGTAAAGCAGGATGAGCTTTCTGGACAGACTTACTGGAGTCTCGCTATCAAAGAGCTTGCAAACTTGTAACTTAAAAATTTCTACGCTAGATAATGAAAAACTGCGTATAGCGCTGTAATTATGTTCCTTATTGCAAATGTGTAAATTCAATGACAATGAACTACAAGGGTCCAAAAACAACTCCAGAGACAAACAGGAAGAGACCAGTAGTAAGCTGCAGTCATTTTGGGTTGTCTACAGCCAAATAGATGATTCTTTTAAAGGCATATGTAGTGCTCCCTATAGTTATGATCAGCATTATTATTAGTAGTAGTAATAATAATAATCATTATCAACATCATCATCCAACCTGCTTTCACTGCTTTCACACATTCAAAATTTTCTAAATTATTCTGATCTTGATTTTCTTTTTAATTCATTATTACTTGTGACGCATTCTTCAATATTTTGCAGATTCCAACCCAAACTATTCTATGATTCTATATACCAATCAGTACTGTCATATCCAGAGCTTCAGTTCCCCACCATAATTATAATGGACTGCTAGTCTGCTAAGCCAATCTTGCAGAGAATTGTCAATAGCCAAATAAAAGAAGTAAAAGAGATTTCTAGTTAAAAAAAAATTACAGAGGAAAAAGGAAGAAAGAGTTTAATACATTTAAATTCTTATTGTAGTAGGAATTCGCTTTAAATTTCAAAAAAATAAATATTTTGTTAACCTATCGTGTAGATTGATATTCCAATAGTCTAAGAGCTCCACAAGATGGCATCATGTGGAGCTACCTAGGAAAAACTCACCACCTTAGGAAGCTTAAAAATTCAGTCTTTTACTCACATTGGAAAGAGAACCATCTTTAAAATATTATAAAGAGGTATAGGTTTCAGTCCCATACTAACTTCAGGACTCTGACCTTCATACAAAGACTTGGCAATCTCACAGTCAGTACAACTCATCCAGGATACCAAGGAGACCCATTGATGGTCAGCACTGAATTCCTCTGGTTAAATTCAGAATACAAAATCGGATTTTTACTCTGGATTTTCTTGTACTTTCCAAGGATCTTAATCTAATTTCTCTTTGGTACTTAAAGAATAAAAAAATGTTTTAAGAGACATATTATCCTACAGTAACCACTCCAGGTAGGTTACAATCTGGCTTAATTTATAACAAAGATGCTCTGACTATCACTGTAATCATAGAATCATAGAATAGTTTGGGTTCGAAGGCAACTTCAAAGGTCATCTAGTCCACCCCCCCTGCCATGGGCAGGGACATCTTGAACTAGATCAGGTTGCTCAGAGCCCCGTCCAACCTGACCTGGAATGTTTCCAGGGATGGGGCATCCACCACCTCTCTGGGCAACCTGTGCCAGTGCTTCACCACCCTCAGCATCAACAATTGCTTCCTTAGATCTAGTCTCAATCTCCCCCCCTTTAGTTTAAAGCCATTCCCCCTTGTCCTGTTGCAACAGGCCCTGCTAAATAGTTGGCCACCTTCTTTGTTATAAGCCTCCTTTGAGTACTGATAGGCTGCAAGAAGGTCTCCCTGAAGCCTTCTCTTCTCTAGGCTGAACAACCCCAACTCTCCCAGCCTTTCTTCATAGCAGAGGTGTTCCA
>NW_008825538.1:1300369-1301692 GCF_000699105.1 Pygoscelis adeliae | reverse complement strand
TGTGGGTTCCCCGGCTCAGGAAACCCCCCTGTACGCCACGATCCGCCGCGCCGCTGCGGGATGTGCCTGCACCGGAGCTGATCGCCTCTGCGAGTGAGAGTAAGGATGGAAAGAACAACCAGTAAAAATGAATGAACATGGCAGCGTTAAAGGAAGTCTTAACAATAACAATATCGTATGTGGTGAAATGTTAATGCTATAAATTTAACTATTATCTTTCCAAAACACAGTACCAAGAAACTTGAAAATATATAGCAGAAAAGTACCATTAAGAACAGTCGCATAATGTTGTAACAAATCTATGATGGCTATGTGAAATGATTGCATTTTAAAAACTCCCTTTGTGATGTGGCAGTGTTTAGAAGAAGTCAACAAAAAAAAAAAGACTCTAGTCTTATCTGAAAATAAGAAACTCCTCAGAAATATACTAATACAGGCTTATTAAAGAAAAGAGCCATGAAAAAGATTGACTTAGTATCAGGTATTCCATTATACTACTGTTAAAAAAAAGGGATAAAACTATTCATCCTGCTCCTAATTTATCATCTGAGGGACGGCAAACTGACCAGGCCCAGGTACCTACAACAAACTGTTTCTTTGAGGGATATTTTGTTTTTTGATTGAATTATAAAGAGATTTGTCAGTACCCAAGGGTACTGAGGGAGGTGGTGGAAGTGCTCTCCAAGCCACTTTCCATCATTTAGCAGCAGTCCTGGCTAACCGGGAAGGTCCCAGTTGACTGGAAGTTAGTAAATGTGATGCCCATCTACAAGAAGGGCCGGAAGGAGGATCCGGGGAACTACAGGCCTGTCAGCCTGACCTCGGTGCTGGGGAAGGTTATGGAGTGGTTCATCTTGAGTGCCATCACGTGGCACGTACAGGACAACCAGGGGATCAGGTCCAGTCAGCATGGGCTTATGAAAGGCAGGTCGTGCCTGACTAACCTGATCTCCTTCTGTGACAAGATGACCCGCTTGGTGGATGAGGGAAAGGCTGTGGATGTGGTCTACCTAGACATTATTAAAGCCTTGACACCGTTTCCCACAGCATTCTCCTGGAGAAACTGGCTGCTGGTGGCTTGGACTGATGTACTCTTCACTGGGTCAAAAACTGGCTGGACGGCTGGGCCCAGAGAGTTGTGGGGAATGGAGTAAAATCCAGTTGGCGGCTGGTCACGAGCAGTGATCCCCAGGGCTCAGTTTTGGGGTCAGTTCTGTTTAATATCGTTATCAATGATCTGGCTAAGGGTATTGAGTGCACCCTCAGTCAGTTTGCAGACGACACCAAGTTGGACGGGAGTGTTGATCTGCTCGAGGGTAGGAA
>NW_008825538.1:1283115-1300272 GCF_000699105.1 Pygoscelis adeliae | reverse complement strand
CTGGAAAGCTGCCTGGCGGAAAAGGACCTGGGGGTGTTGGTCGACAGCCGGCTGAACATGAGCCGGCAGTGTGCCCAGGCGGCTAAGAAGGCCAACGGCATCCTGGCCTGTATCAGAAATAGTGTGGCCAGCAGGAGCAGGGAAGTGATAGTGCCCCTGTACTCAGCACTGGTGCGGCCGCACCTCGAATACTGTGTTCAGTTTTGGGCCCCTCACTACAAGAAGGATGTTGAGATGTTGGAACGTGTCCAGAGAAGGGCAACGAGGCTGGTGAGGGGTCTGGAGAACAAGCCTTATGAGGAGCGGCTGAGGGAGCTGGGGTTGTTTAGCCTGGAGAAAAGGAGGCTGAGGGGAGACCTCATCGCTCTCTACAACTACCTGAAAGGAGGTTGTAGCGAGGTGGGGGTCGGTCTCTTCTCCCAAGTAACTGGCGAAAGGACGAGAGGAAATGGCCTCAAGTTGCGCCAGGGGAGGTTTAGATTGGATATTAGGAAAAATTTCTTCCCCAAAAGGGTTGTCAAGCACTGGAACAGGCTGCCCAGGGAAGGGGTTGAGTCACCATCCCTGGAGGTATTTAAAAGACGTGTAGATGTGGTGCTTAGGGACATGGTTTAGTGGTGGACTTGGCAGTGCTAGGTTAACGGTTGGACTCAATGATCTTGAAGGTCTTTTCCAACCTAAACGATGCTATCATTCTACGATTCTATGATTCTAAATCAGAAGAAACACAAATATTTAGAATGTATATTTCCGTTAGGGCTTTACAAAATCTTATCTTACCTCAGTAGTATAAAAGAAGGGATTGTGGGTATGAAGCAGTGTTTCAAGCCTACAAATGTGTCCAACCTCCATCATCAGTGTTTTCATGGAAGCTGCATTCACAGCAATCTAAAGAACCAAGATCCTCAGTGGGCCCAAGCCAATGTGTAACCACACTGCTGCAAACTGGATGAACCATGCAAAAGCCATCACTTAATTCAGCCTCGAGTATCCTATGTATGTTGCCAGTTACTCATACTGACAGCTCTCCCTACTTGACACCAAGGACTCAGTATAAACTTTGCTTGTGAACCAGCAGTCTTGTGCTTAAATCCAAAAAAACCTAAACCTTGTAAAACATAAATAATATTCACTTATATTACTACCATTTTAAATTATTATGATCAAATTTGATAGTATAATTGTGCAACAAGTACCATCATTTATAAAGAGTAATGAGATGTTTTCATTCTAATATCTAATTGTAACTCTGTAATGAAAGTATCGGCTATCTAAGGTGAGACCATAATGCAGACACTCAGCCAACAAGAAAAATCCAATTTGTCTGCCGTGCTTATCAAAAAGAAATCAAAGTGAAAAAGATCAAGATCACCTGGCAATAGCAGATGGTTTATGATAGTTCTTGTCATGCGTTTTGCAATACTTTTTCCAAAAAGGGGAAAATCAGAAATAAACCAGTTGCTACTGTTCATTCTCTTTATCATTATCTGTACTGATGTATATTTTTTCAACTCTCACATGTAGAAAAAATAAAATAAATACCCTTCACTGCAGAGAATCAGTACATTGCAGATTTATGAGGGCCTCATATTTCTACAGAAAACATCAAAAATACTTCACATACCAAAAGTTAAAATGCTGTCTACAATCTACTCGCTTTAACAGATGGGCTGTTTGTAGTACAGAAGAAGGGAAGGAAGGAAATGAATTACATCAAAGCACAAACCACAGCATTCGTGTGACAGGCTGTTCGGCGATGCACAGAGCCCCAGATAACATACACATCACTCCTGCTCAGGTTTTAGAATATTCAATATTTTTCAGAACAAATTTGCCACTATTTCTGGGAAATGATTCTATGGGGAAAAGAATCACAAGAAACTCCTGCTCTTCTGTTGTCAACAGTTTTCATGCACGAAGAAGAACAAAGAGCCCTGCACTTTCAGTCCCTGACTGACCTAGTAGGTAATATCTAATACCTAGTTGTAACTATTTTTTCATGTACATCTTCTAATAATTCATAAAGATCAGCAATTTAAAGTAACTAGTTTACTTACTGCTCATTTTTTAGAAGTAATATAAAAAAAAAACATTAAAATGTCAGTATGTCATTTTTTAGACTCTGCAGTTTAGATGCAAAACATGTCTTAGCTGGTGATGGTTCTACTGCTTCCAAGAGCTGCATCCACAGCAGCATCCAAACTGCATGGACACTAAAACCCATTTCTGCATCCTAAAAATTACTTCCATGATTCCAACATACTCTATCACACAGAGGTAACTTCAGGAATGTCAGCTTTTCCATAAGTTTTTGTTGCATCCCCTGCGAAGTCCTATCACTAACAATACACCCCACTTTTACAGTATTCAGATTCACCATATTTGGGTGAGTCTGTGGGTCTGTCTCAGAGCTCTCCTTACCACCGCTGCCTCAGCCTCTATATTCAACTTATGGGCTATGCATGCACACACGTCCTAGTTTTCCCGAGGTGAAATAGGAAGAGGAACCTGCAGAAGAGGCTCAAAAACACCTAAAAGGACTACAGGTCAAATGTCTTCCAAAAGGGGAAATTCAGAGGTGCCCAGTATCTGCAACAAGCATCATTTCTGGAAAAAAAATAGTTTTGTGACATTATAAGTGGGGACAGAGAATGAAGGTGTCTAGGGCATAAGAACTTTATTCTTGGCAAACGCAAACCACCTTGGGAATGCTCCATAAATAACCTCAGGCAAGAGACAGGCCAGCACAGTTGTACTAAAAATAACATTTCCAGAGCCCTGACATCCTTTGACAATTTAGGAACTATCTAATTCCATTTCTGAGGCTGCCTTAAAGTACTCCAAAACTTACTTGTTAAAGGAAACATATCAGCCTGCGATACACCTCTGAAAATCTCAGTAAGCCACCACTTGGTATAACACAAGCTGAACTAGGTGTTAGTCTTGATGAGCTTTGAAAAATGCTCCAAAAGAAAGCTTCAGAGTTTGCTTCTTTTGATAACATTCATGTCTCTTGCATGGGTCTAACTTCTTTCCTATAGCATCAAAAGTTCATTTTAAAGCAGATCATTAACTGAGAACTTCAGAATTATTGTGATATTTCTTGAGCTACTTAACATCTCACCACACAAACTGATAAATCATTCAAAGCCACAATAACATAAGTAATTATGATTTAAAATTAATCTCCAAGGATGTTGTATCATATCTACCATAATAACAAAAGCAGATTTGTTCATCCAAAGCTTTTTTTTTTTCAAAGCACAACCTCAAAGAACAAAATAGCATTGGGTCAGTCTCCAGGCTTTCATACCATGCTGCATGCTGCTGTCAGACTATCAATAAACTGTATGGGAAGAAAATTAAAATGCTTTTAAAAAGTAGTTTAAGGAAAAGCCTAGGATGCTGCCTGTTCTATGCAGACCCTGTTCCAGAAGAAACAGCTGATGACAGCTTTTTTCCCAGGTTTTAACTTACCTCATTAATGAGAAAAGTTTGACTAATTGGAAAGTCAAACTTCCCACTTACCTTGCTTTACCTATTGCCTTTCTAATTAATTTCTAGATTTTCACAATATATCTATTTGCATTACTTAAAATGGCAAAAGGATGTCTGTGATTGGACAAGTGTCTTTCTTAATATACCGTATGACGTGATATCTCAGTTTGACAATATTTAACAAGAAAAAATCTGCTCATTTCTGCAAATCCCCTGTTGTCCAAGACCTTGATTAGACAAAATGTTTCTGTGAAATTCAGTGATCTAGCTAGCCTGTTTGATTATTTGAAATAAAATGAAGTCTCCAAAATTATTAAATCGCCATGTACTTTTCCATCACACTAATTTGCCGTAAGTAGAGAAAACCTGAATACTTCTCAGTGCATAAAAAGAATGACAAATCTATGGATCTACACCCATGTGCCTGAGTTAAAACACCAGTGACAACTTGCGATGAGCAGTCCATACCCTATTCAAGGCAACGGGTAAAATGAGATTCCTGTCACATGAGGATTAGGGACAGATTGAAGCCTGGGACACCTCTACCCTCAGCTCTCTACTCTTCCACCTCACAGAGAGGGCCAGCAAAAGCATCTCGCACATGGAAAGCCTCCAGAAGTACCCGCAATCCTTCCTCTCTACCTCTCACTCCTGCCTGCTCTTCTCATGGCAGTCTTTCTCTGTTGGAGATACCGTCATCTTGTTCAAGACTTGAATTTAGAAGTTTTTTAAGGCACAGCCTAAGCCTTTACCGTGTTCAGAAAGCATCGTGTGGCATACCATTAAGTGCTTACTGCCTATAAACGCTCTTCACTGATTTTGTATCTTCATGATGCATGGAACTCAAGGCACAACACCACGTAGTCACTCACAGGGAGGTTTTATCCCTTGACCTCATCTGCTTAGCACTCATATACTGCCCTAGGAAAAAACATTCACACGATGGAATATTTCCTTTTTTTAACAGAAGGGCGATAAAGTATGTTCCAAATAATCCCATTTTGCTCTTCCATATTAAAATTCTGTTGGACTCCCTCCTACTCATGATTAATCTCATTATTCTTCAATTAATTTGGGAAGGCCAGTAACTCATTTTACATTACCATAATTATTTCTATAATGCTAGCAAAAGCAAATTACCTTAATACATTACAAATTAACATATGATGGCCCACATTAAAGTTTTTTCCTCTAAAAAAGTACACATGGATTAAGGAAATCTAAGGAATGTGCCTAACACTGCAAATGAATCTAGGCAAAATGGAGAGAATGCATGTCAAATCTGCAAACTTATTTTCCCCATCATCACATCCCATTAAACAGCTAGCTGTAACTTTATTACTCTTCCTTATTTTTTTCCCAAGCATCCACTTCTTAGTTTGATCCCTTGTTTGTTGTTAAAATGGCGGTAATGTTTTACAGAAATTGCCTAAAATTAAGGCATTGTGCTTATTGCTGCAAGTTTTCAATTCCTTCCTCAATATTCTTTTCCAACAGTACAATGAAACCTCCCAAAAATCTAATTTCAAGAGTAATTAGCAAATTGTATTAAAAACAAATTAAACTGATCCACCCTGATTTGTCAATATTATTCAGCTGTAGCTAACTGTCAGCCAAAGGTCACTCAAAGAAAATAAACTGTGTAACATCAGCATAAACTTGTCACGTTGTATTTCAGTGCTGCCGTTGGCGGCCGTGAACACCAAAGTAGATACCCTCTCTGAACACTCACCACCCAGCCTAGAACCATTTTCTTACTAACAGCACAGCCAATTCGAAGAAAAAAATAACCGAAATGCTTGGCTGAAAATGAGCTCTGTATAGATTTGGATTTGACCTCATTCTTTTCAGTTCTGTGAAGATGCAAAGCAATTCTCTAACTGTCCACCTAAGGTTAATAAGTTGTACTGCATGACTTATCACAACATCTTTCTTCAAAGATATTATTCAGTTGAATATGAGCACTGCCTCCACATTTTTAAATCAACTTATTAAATAGCACCAAGTTACTAAACATTATATGCAAAAGGATAGGTTAAAAAGATAATCATATACACATTGTAAGACCAGAGTATTCTTTCTTTAAGAATAAAATGACAAAGCAAAATATATATTTGAGGGCTTAGCATCTCTTGAGAGACTAGTAGATGCAGCAGTTCAGGTTCTAAACAAAGAAAATGGTCATTAAGTCAGCAAAAGAGGGAAAGGGAGAGGCCATTATTTTGTAACTTGGCCACTAATCAATAAATTAGGAGATCTGAAATAGGATAATCAGGTAGGATGTTTAAAATGAACAACAATAATTACTATTTCATACAATATCTAATTAATTTCAGAAACTCATTGTTGCGGGGAAGCTCAAACATATGAGTGGGTTCAATAAGTCTTTAGCAAAATGAGTGGATTATAGGTCCATTGATGGCTATTAAAACAGTGATTCAGATGCTAATTTTAAGCTCAGGAAGTTTCTAAATCACAGCTGTGTGGAAGCTTGGAGGATATAGCATGGAAAAGCTCACCCCACGCTTTCCTTGTTCCTTGCACTCTATGCTAAACATCCACTACTGGCAAATACCAACACCAGGACAGCGAGCTAAAAGTCTGCTGGTCTGACCCACTATGACAGTTGTGTCCTGGGCTTATTTTTTCTTTTTTTCCAAAATCCCATTTCTCTCTGTAATTTTTTTTTCCCATTATGTATTTTTTTCCTTTTAAAAATAAAACAAAAATATTGAGCCCTCTGTCTTCTAACAGTTGGCAAGAAATGAAAACAATACTCTGTATGTTTATCTCTTTAAAAAAAAAAAAATCTTCTTGTTTGGGTTTTGGTTTTACCTGTTGGAGTTAGCTGATGAGCAAGTATTTTCTGCCTCATTTGACATGTGAGTACACTCTTAAGTATTTTCCAGACACAGTTGTCTATTTTCAAGCACAGGCTTGCTTACCTCTGTGGGACACTCCTGGCTCACGTGGTGGTGTGTGCAAGTAGACAGACTTTACCATTTTCCAAATATAACTCTCATGTTCTTCCTAAGTAGGAACTAAGGTTTCAACAGTAAAGGTCACAGACACACAATACAAAGCTACTGACAATAAAGTCTTTTCTTGGGGGTGAGGTGGGCTTTTTGCACATTCCTCCCATGAATAAGAGTGAAAACTAAATCTAAGCCCAAAAATTCCACTGCCATTTTCCACTCGAACTCTCCTTTTCAAAGTTATCTTGAGCCTATGTTGTTTTACCAACTTTGACATTAAGTCCACAGTGATTCTGACAATTCCTATCACTTTTACATTCATTGTAAAGTAGTATGCCGAACAAATTATAAAAATATGTTAAAAAAATTCAATCACCACCACCATTTCAACCTATAAATAAATATTGATGTATCAAATATAAGTGGTAATAATGACTTTTCATTCTGTGTGAGAGAATTTTATTACCTTCCAATTATATCCCAACTCATTTTCATTTTATTCATATACTGAATGGATGGGTAGCCTATAGTCATAAGCGAACCCTAAATTCACTCCAGTTTAGTTAAACTTTGCAGTGAACAAGAATGACACACAAGATCTTGATTATAATACCTAAGATGGCAATTTCTTTTTGAATGTTTGGATTGATACAGACAATATCTGCTGGTGGTGCTGTTAAAAGTTCTCACAAAATCACATTCATTTAATGAATTAAACTGCTATATGACCTATACACTTTTTTCAAGAGAATACACGAATCAAAATGCAAAGTAAATTTTTAGTATCTTAAAATTTGAGTACTTTGTTAGTGTGATTAAATTCTCTGGTTAAGACAGAAAAATAATTATCTATCAATCCCAGGAAAGTAGTTTTTTCTGCATGTATACTCCCATGACAAAGTAGAGTATTTCATTTAATTTTGGAGAAGATTACCACCTACCAGAAAAGGGATATAAAATGCAGTAAATCAAATTATGAGCAATAACATTGACTTTTCTTTTTTTCTTAGTATTTTCTTTTTTTTATTTTAGTTTTCTAGTGACAGCTTTTTAAAATGTAATCATGTTATTTGAACATATAAGAAACAACACCTGGCACTTAGAATTCCATATTATTTGTGAATTCTTTTGAAAATAACAATGATTTGATTCATGGGCATGAAGTGGAAACTACTAGTCATAACATGACAGCGAAGCGAAGAATGTTTAACTACAGGAACACAGTTATGATACGTGACTCCAAAGCTGGGGTGGGGTGGAGATTCATCCACCCAGATGTCTCTTTGTAGATAAAACTCCACAGAGAAACAATTTGGGAACCAAGAGTGACTCTACATCTGCATTTTAGGATTGTGCCTCTGTTGGTTCCCGTTTACTGCACTTTGGTTCATACCATGGCATGGTCTTCAGCTATATGGGCTGGACTCATTCCAGATAAAACTAAACTAGGTGGTGTGATTCAGGAGCTCCAGCCACTGCCAGGTGTTCATGCCATGAATCCAGACTAGACCTAGGTCATCACAAACCCTTCTGAAATGGGTATGATGAGGACGTCAGATCCTCAGCACCAACTCCTTTGTCCTACAGATGCACTCCTTTTTCTACAGGTCTGCTCCTATCACACAACATTCCACCAAGTTTTTCTCGGCTCTGACACCAGAGTCTTGCTTTACCCTAGAGTAACATGAATTTTATTGTGCGATCAGTTTCGTAAGGTAAAATTGCTGGCCAGGGAAGCCTGTTCTATCACTTTTTTGGTGCTGTGACTTTGTCACTTCAAAGGCACAAGGAAATTCTTTGGTTTTGATACAATCTTATCAGTGATTTTTTTCAGATTGAATCTTGAGATTGGCAAGATAGCACTTTGAGACCTTACACTTTCAGAAAGGTTGAAGTTGATTTATACTAGTAAAACTACACAGAGAAGTTAACTCTCATTCTATATATAAGAATTTAGCTGATGAAAATTCAAAAATTAGAGTAACAGATTTACCAAAATGTGTTAAATTATTACCCCAATGCTCAACAAATAATTGAACATTTGCAGCTTAGTACCAACAAAACATACACACTGCTTCAAAAATTTTACAGTATTAGAAAATGGAGACAAACAAATAAGGCAATAATACAGACAAAAATTATATTATTTTACCATTATGGAAGTTCTGCACCATTCTACTATTTGCCTGCTGACAGCTCAGTTTATCTTCTATGCCCTTATTCCCTTTCCATGATGTCTCAATTTCCAATTACCCTTAAGGTTCAATTCAACATGTCCTTTTCTTTTCCATTGATTCTTTCTCCAGCTTGTGGGGAATTTAGACATAATAAAGCAAAACAGACAACCTGATAGCACGGAAGGAAGCTGAGGAATCAAACTGACTAAAGAGAGGAAAGTCTCCCTTAGACATTCAACTTAGAAGAAAGGCACTTTCAAAGAATGTACCTTTAGTGATATCAGTATGGATGCTTTCTATACTGGGGAGAAGTAAGTTGAGTGAAACCAAAGAATGAAAGAGTCCCAGTGGAAAAGATGAAGAATGGGAGATTTAAAAGAAAAAAGAAAAAAAAAGTCAAAGCAAAAAAAAAAGTAATATACATCGGGTTTTGAAAACAAGAGAGGAAAGAAAAGAAGCAGGAAGCAAACAAAACGGTTCAGTGCAGAAAAGAACTCAGCTAAGCATTTCATTTAAAATGTGAAGTATGTACAAATAATAAAGCATGTATCCTGATCTTTGAACAGTTTCAAAAATAACTATTAAAACAACGTTGAATGAGTTACAAGTTGCACTTGTGAAATCTGAAGCTTCATTTTGAAGACTAAGCACAGACAAAAGCAAAATTTGTTGAAATGCGTTACTTGTCCACTACTTCTGAAACACTGTAATTGTGCTTACTCTGTATTCCTGCATGCAACATTGAATTCATCAGTCTGCTGCCAGGTTTTCATCCCATATTGTATATTATTGGAGTGTAAAACTGCTGAATGTGTTCCAGTGCGATCTTAATCATATTATAGAAAATGTTCCAAGCTGATGTAATCAAATGCTTTTAATTATGGCAATCAAATGTATTATCAGTTTACTATTGCTAACCCATAGTCGGTACACAAAAAACACCCTGAACTGTGCAAAGAATAGCAGGGTCTGCTATTTATACATGACTTAGTTCAACCTTATGGCAAAATGCCTCTTTCAGTTTAGGTACAAATATTTTAGTCTCTCTTTACTGATTACCTTAGAAAAAAATTACTTTAATGGAAATGTACACTTTATATCACTTTCATCAAAACAAAGACAGATCATTTAATGGAAAATTCACAAAACAACGTTATTTATCACAGATTCCCATTACTGGCAGGGGGAAAGCACCCCTGGGGAGGACTGTGCCAAAACTTTTGAAGCATATGCATAGCCAGGCACCTCCTCACGCCCTGGGCAAACCTCCAGTAGCTAAATCCACCCTGTCAACTAAAACTGAGTTCGACTGATGTCCAGGTAAAGCCTAAGATATTGCTAAACTAAGGTTACCCAAAGAGGCTGTGGAGTGTCCACCCTTGGAGATCGTGTGAAAGGTCAAGGCCCTGAGCAACCTAATCTAACACTGAAGGTAGCTTTGCTTTGAGCAGACTTGAGCCAGATAACATCCACTGGTTCCTTCCATCCAAAATTATTCTCTGATTCTGAATTAGTGCAGTAATGGTTGTTCATAAGCCTCAATTCTATGTGCTAATCTTGAGGGGAAAAAAAACCTAATGTTATTATGCTATTGAGAAGATAATTCACAGTGAGAACTTCTAAGGGAGCATTAAGTTTCCTTGTCAAGTACATTGATTTTGATTATTTAAATAAATCATAATTTCTTACTAATCAGACAATCTTTGCAACACAATACAACAAGAAGCTGCCATAGTTACATGAGTGAATCAGTTTGAGGGGGCTGTGTGAGTTGTCATGATATTAGGAATTCTATTTAGGGAAATAATTATCCACACACGATGAAAATGATCAATCACCTCAAAGTTAGTAACAAATGTGCAGTGTTATATGGCTCATTAGTATCCATGATGCAGATACACAAAATAGAAAGTTTCTTTCTCACTGATAGTTACAAGTACTGCAATATGTTTTTGCTTGACTGAAACAGATAGGAGTTCTGCAGAAGAAGAAAACATCCTCCTTTTATCCCAAAATAGTGTCAGGAGTCAGGATTCTTACACTGTTACAAGGCTATAAAAGGAAAAGCCTCATCACCTGTGATGCACTCAGAGTATCTGGCAGTATTGTGAAGGTAACTGCCCCCTCAGCTAGCATGAAATAATAGACATGTCTGGCAGGACAACTCAAAATGTGTGGGTGACGTAAGCCGTGGAATATTTACAATAGGGTAAGATCAGCAAGCTCTTCTAAGGACCAAATGTTGGGTAATTTTAGCACTGCAAAGACAGGAATGGGATTCATTGACATTACCTACATGAAAGACTGAGTCATTGACAGGGACTCGCTCATTGACAAAGATTTTTAAATACTTTTCCCAACTGCATTATGCTCCGAAGTTGCACAGATAGAGAAAAGAACTGAATTTAAACAGATTGGGACAAATCTTGGAATACCGGCACCTGAATACAGAAATAGATGGTTACTGGTGGCAGGAGCAGCATTTATTTCTCTTCTTAGCACAGCCAAACTCTTGTCTTTAAGGAGTGATCTTGTTTGTTACTAAAATAGTTACCTAATTACAAAGACAGCTGTGTTTCTCTGTAATGGCCCTGATCCATGAAGTGAATTGACCTCAATCCACAATTGGATTTTTTAATTACTATTTCTTTAAAGTGTGGGAATGGGTATTCTAATGTGGCTACTGAACATAGAGTACCTCTTCCAGATCCAGAACCAGTTTCTCCATCAGACACCAGATTCATGTTTTCCTTGAGGGGGTTGGTTTTCTGGTGATTTTTGTCCATTACTGGCTGTGTCTACATTAGTAAGTAGTGTAGTGTAATAGCAACAGGAGAAATTGAGACAAATGCAAGATTTTAGAAGGCTCGTGAAATCCTAAATTGAATAGAGAAGAACTGTCAAAACGAGAGTAATAAGAATTTTAAAACAGGATATCTGAAATCCTAACTTCTTTTTTTCTGAGCAATTAAAATTTGTTAAACGAAACCAAATCTAACAGCAAGTTTTGGAGAGGAAAAAAAAAAGCTATAGTCGACTGTTTAGTAAGACCAAACCCTGCTGATATGTAAGTTTTGTAGGTTTTGTTAACGCCATCATAAACATAGCCTCCTTATTACTTATGAATTGGACGCCGGCAAACTTTACTAGAAGGTGGAACAGAGGCTAGAGCTGTCCATGCAAAACATCCTTAAAAAAAACAAATTCACCCCTCAAAGCCATAAAAAACCAAATAAAATCCCACTACAGATCCATGCTCCAAAGCTGGATTTGGATTTGTATGCTGGGAAAAATTAGATAACGACTCTGGACTTTTATTCTTACTTCCAAGAAGGAGCACTGCTACCACTGCTGCTGAAGATGTTATCTGATGTGTGCTTGTTAGAAAATTACAAAAGCAATAATGAAAGATAATAGCCAAGCATATAATTTAATGAGCTCAATTGTTTATGAAAGAATGTGCATTTAAATACACTATCTCAAGGCAGGATTATCATCATTTTGTGCCAAAAGGTCAACCATTTCAATTCAGATGTTTGGTATTTCTAAATTTATCAGTTGGCATTACTTAATTTCTGGGTGACACTCTGCATCTCAAAATGTTGCCTGCTGAAATCTGTTTAATGAAAAGCTTAGGACCAGTTTATCTGACCATGTACTCTGCAAAGTAAAAAACAGAAGTGTCATAATTTTTTATAAATACCATGAAAAAAATGAAAGAGGAAATGCAGTTTAATAAAAGGTCACATAAATTCAAGCCTCTGCAACCACAAGACTATCTGCAACCGAGCAGGTGCGGTCCAAACTTCCAACTCATGAAAAAATAGACCTGAGAGGAGAGAGCAAACCAGAGATCAGCAGTGGAAAGAAATGAGCACCATCCAGACTTGTTATCTCGAGCTGCTTTGACTATAAAGCATCTTTGACTTTAAAACACAGAAGAACAAGTCAGATAGTATCTGAAGAACATAATAGCTTATCACTCAACATACTGTTTCCCTTTTAGAAGGACAAAGCATAAGACAACTGCCCTTTGAGGCAAACTGCATTAAAATGTAACAAGGAATAACCCAAATATATTTTGGTTGAGAAGATGTATATTTAACATATTTTAGACTTCCAAATATTTTCCTCACAAGCTCTTTCCCCTAATGTTCGTTAACTTGCTATTCATTAAAGGTTTCCAGTATTTGCAGACTGTGTCAGAAAATTCATTAATCACCTCCTAAAAACACTATGCCAATTAGTATGTATGGCACCTACCATAATGGAGCTCTGAACTACGGTGTTGTTACCTACTTCCTTCTGTAATAAACTCTGCTGTCATCATTGCTACTTGTTACGGCGACCCAGTGTAGACGTTTTACAACACACTGGTAAAACACCAGGTTTTAAAACTGTCATCTCTTTAGGAAATTATTTCTTCAAGATCCAATTAGAAGAAAAAAAAGATACAGGTTCACTAAGTTAATAAATGAGTTCTACAAATTTAAAACTCAGCGCTGTTTTTCTCTCCTTAATAGAACTAGCTAATATAAAGAGGAACTCATATATACCCAACAAGATATCTCTTTAAATCTTGCTTTAACAAGCTGCATTGACATGCAGGAGATTCATATGCAGCATATCAAAGTAAGAATGTCTCTGTTTTGCTATTAGTGTGAGTTTGATTTTAAAAATTAAGGAAAAAAAAACCCTAAAGATTTAAAGAGGATGATTTACTGCGAAGATTTAATGCATTTAAAGGAAAAGACTGCAATGCCTTTGAAATAAAAGCAAAAATACTAATACCCAAGCCTTGGTTCTAGAGAGAAATACAACCTATGCAACACACAGACAGCTAAAATATCCATGTTACCTATATTATTCACAATTAGTAGCAGCCTACGTTACCATCACAAATTGCAGCAAAGCCTTTCTTTATGAAAATATCTTCTCTCATTTCCAACTAAGAATGTAAAAATATACTACCTTAACTAAAATATGAATTGCATCACGTCTAAAAATATATTGGTATCTATATGTGTTCCTTCACTGAAGAAATTCTTAGTGATATAACCAGGCAGTATCCCAACAGCTCTTTCAAGAATTAACAGGAAGAAGAAAGGGGCAAAAATATCTATTTCACTTAGGTCAGGCAGCCTCATGTAGCGTCGTATGATTTCTACAGGCTGCCAGGCAACAACACGTTGTCTGGCAATTCTCATCTCCACTTCCTAAATTTCTTAAATTTAAGGAGCAGAACAGTATGAAACATGCATTAATGAGCAAAGCGTTCCCATTTGTGTACCTTCCTCCCCAATTCCCCCCACTGGTCCTCTCCTCTAACTCACTCGTTTCAATTCTTGCAGTTTTTGTACTTTTAAAGGTTAAATTCTTGGAGTCAAAATACAACAACAAAAAAAGGGAAAAACAGAGAAAAATGCATGAATACAGTTCAGTAGTAAATCAACTAGTATAGCCCAAAGGACTGTTAACAGGTATTCACTGCTTTCAAAATATCTTTAAATGATTTGAATATTGCTTAGCAACACCAACACTATTCAAAGGGCTGTGACAATAACATATGTATGAGTAGGTCCAGAAAATAACAGCTTCATGACATTCATACCAGTGCTTTATCCAGAAAGCTGGGTTCTTCTGTCTTAGGTCCTTGCTCTCCCAGAGGAGCAGGTTCTCATCCCAGAACCCAAATAAGATTTTTAAGATCAGTATGTAGAAGATTAAAATAATGTTGTGCAGACCACGCACTTCTGGCTTTGAAATGCTTAAGAACACAGTTCTATTAAACAGGTTATCACTAAACTTATTGTTTCTCCTTTGGTAGGAGAAATTACTACATTACTAGGTTCTGTCCTGTGTTTATGAAACCCCCAAACGTCTTCAAAAATGGATAAAGTGAAGGTTTGCTTAATAGAGGAAATAAATAGGAAAAATAGATGCAGTGGGAGTCCTGTTACTATGTCGGATTATGAAGAGGGGACTGGAGAGGTGATACAGAGATGTTCATGCCAGCCGAACTTCTCACAACATGCTACTTCATTCCCACACAGCACTGGACTATGCAAACAAGATATTAATTCCCCAAGACAAAATGGTGGCAGCAAGTCACATAACATCCATTTATTAAAAATAAAACAGAGAATGGGTCTTTGTACACAGTACGGCTTTATCAGTTTTATGCAATGTAATCGCTGCATGTGTTTTAGAGGTAACCCACAATGTGGGATTGAAGAACAGATTCCAGCAACAACAACAACAACAAAAAGAACTGATATAAATTTTACTATGGAATATAATAGCAGACATCATCATAAGCCAAAATATATAGAGAATGGAGATTTGGGGACTTCGTTCTCTCCAACTGGTAAATCATAGGCATGAAAGGGATGAGAACTTCAGAATTATTGCAAAGAGTTTTGTAAAAGAAGCCATTTGCAATGCACAGTAAGTTTTATTCATCCTGCGGAATCCACCAACAATGCTGCAGGGCTGCCACCTACTGGAACTTGATAATATACAAATATAAAGACGGGACTGATAAATTAGTGACTGTTGGATGGAGAAAAAGAAGAGGGAGTCGCTGGTTACAAGGGAAATTGTGATATTTATAGTAAATGCATCCAGATAAAACTGGATTAGATTCTCGCATCTGAGAAAAGAACAATGATACACTCTCTAAGTCCTTCAGAGCAAATTACATTTAAGGATCCAGACTTCAGTGACTTCTCCACACTTATCAGGAAGGTCCTTTTTCCAAAGGGTTTGGGCAATGGTCCAGGATGTGTAAAAAAGATAGAAGAGCAAACAGAATGCACAACCTAGCCCAGAAGCATTCATCCTCATGTAATGCAACTCAGCCATAAATCTCTACCATTATCAGAGTTATAATATTACAAAAACATCAGAAAAGACATGAATTGAAGTGATGTTTTTAGTATTTTTACTGAATAGAAAAATTATTCCTGTTTTTATACAAACTGATCAAACTAACCTGCATTTCAGGTCTAAAAAGTATAGCTTTTCCAAATGCATCAGAATTTCTGAACCGAAACGATATCGAAATATTGATTGTCTTACAACTTAACGCACTGCCGCATGCATTCCTTTTTTCTTTACTGTTCTGTATCTCCTTCTTTGTCTCTATCTTTTCATCTTCTTCCTACAGTTCCTCTTACTTTTAATGTTTCCATGGCAATGACAGCAAAAGAAAAGATTAAATATCCTTTGTGTATTTCTTTCTTTTCTACATAAAATTTTGAAAGACGATGAAGAAAAAAAAGTAGTATCACATATCCCTCAGAAAATGATGCAAGAGTCAGGACAGTAACTCCTTATGCAGTCACGAAGATTTAATAGCTAACAGCTATTTGTAAGCTCATCTTCATAAACATTTAAACTGAGAATAACAGTTCTAAAGATATCATGTTAAAAAAATAGAGGAAGAGAAAGTAAGAAGGTATAATCCAATGGAGAGGAAAAGTTAAACTATTTAACTAGAGCTCTTAAGTGTTAGTACTTATTGTATGCCTTCAGGATAACCTCCAAAGTGCCTTCTGCATTTTTTGTCATCAAAGTCTTTATATTACGGAAAAAAAGTTGCAGATCTACAGTTAAGAATAAATGGAGTTTTGCATCTGAAGTTAAAAATCAAGAAATCCACTTGGAGGAGCCTATCCAACGTCTGCATTTTTTTAACCCTTCTCAAAGCACAGAGTTCTCCTTTAACAGCTCGTAAGTTTGAAAAGGAATTCTGCAACCAGGCTGCAATCGCTACAGCTCAGGAACCTGGCAGATGCACTAAAAAGGTAACTGAGACTATTTACGTTACAAATAATTTAGAATTTAACAAGAATGAATTCATTCTATGTTTTAAAAACTTTCTCCTGAAGCACCCATGGATCAATAGCAGACATTGCCAATTCTTTCATGTTAATGAAGACACACTATACATATTCAATACAACTCTTAAAAATACACACAGATGTGTATTGCAATGTAATTTAAGAAGAGAACATACCATTTGGAGAACTCAAACTATGATACTTTTGCATTTGCAACTGTGAGACTTCAGTAAATCTGAGTTTTCCTTTCCCCTGCCCCACAGCCCCTCCATTTTGGTGAATATGTTTCCTTTGAAAATGGAAGCTGGGAGACAATCAAACTATTTGTCAAATTAGGTGAAAGTGAAAGAATAGAGGATTTTGGTGCCTTTTTTTTCTTTTTGTGAGAACTGTGAGACAAAACATTCTCAGATTAAGAAACTGAATGCAAAATGGTCACAATGTTCCATTTCAGGGTTATGTTTTGCTTGAAAATATTTCAGATGGTAATTGGGTTTTCAAAAAAAATTTGAGAATTTATATGAGTGTGCTGGTTTTGGCTGGGATAGAGTTAATTTTCTTCCTAGTAGCTAGTATGGGGCTATGGTTTGGATTTGTGCTGGAAACAGTGTTGATAACACAGGGATGTTTTCGTTACTGCTGAGCAGTGCTGACACAGAGTCA
>NW_008825538.1:1272649-1282505 GCF_000699105.1 Pygoscelis adeliae | reverse complement strand
CCAAACCATTCTATGATTACTTTAATTTTAAAATTATAGCCATAAATTGTGCCTAGCAATGCTATATCAAGACCTGCATCTACTGCCAAGCACAGCCTCTCAGGCCCAGTTCTTGCTGCAGCAGACTGCTGCTTGTAAGGTACCCTTAGACTTAGAATCATAGAATCATTAAAGGTTGGAAGAGACCTCCAAGATCATCGAGTCCAACCGTCAACCCAACACCACCATGCCCACTAAACCATGTCCCTAAGCGCCTCATCTACCCGTCTTTTAAATACCTCCAGGGATGGTGACTCCACCACTTCCCTGGGCAGCCTGTTCCAATGTTTAACTACTCTTTCAGTAAAGAAATTTTTCCTTACATCCAATCTAAACCTCCCCTGGTGCAACTTGAGGCCATTTCCTCTCGTCCTTTCGCCAGTTACTTGGGAGAAGAGACCGACACCCACCTCGCTACAACCTCCTTTCAGGTAGTTGTAGAGAGCAATGAGGTCTCCCCTCAGCCTCCTTTTCTCCAGGCTAAACAACCCCAGCTCCCTCAGCCGCTCCTCATAAGGCTTGTTCTCCAGACCCCTCACCAGCCTCGTTGCCCTTCTCTGGACACGCTCCAGCACCTCAACGTCCTTCTTGTAGTGAGGGGCCCAAAACTGAACACAGTATTCGAGGTGCGGCCTCACCAGTGCCGAGTACAGGGGCACGATCACTTCCCTACTCCTGCTGGCCACACCAGTTCTGATACAGGCCAGGATGCCCTTGGCCTTCTTGGCCGCCTGGGCACACTGCCGGCTCATGGTCAGCCGGCTGTCGACCAGCACCCCCAGGTCCTTTTCCGCCAGGCAGCTTTCCAGCCACTCTTCCCCAAGCCTGTAGCGCTGCATGGGGTTGTTGTGGCCGAAGTGCAGGACCCGGCACTTGGCCTTGTTGAATCTCATACAGTTGGCCTGGGCCCATCGATCCAGCCTGTCCAGGTCCCTCTGCAGAGCCTTCCTACCCTCGAGCAGATCAACACTGTATATGTACCCACATACAAGGCTGTAAACCCTAGAAATTCCAGTTCCATGATTTAGATGAAATATTTCCCTTAAGCACTGTTAATTTAATCACATAGTTATTGTATGTAAACAGAATATACACCATCTTTCAAAAATTCGGGTGGGTTTGAAATTATAAGGAAAATTGTTTGTTTCCTGTCTATGCAGAATATGTCTGAACTTGAAAGATTCAAATAACTTTTGGGCTATTTTTTCCTCTCTACCTCTACTCCATAAAAGATCCACCACCACCTTAATCAATGTGAATTGCTCCAGTGTTTTGCTCTTGCAAATTATATTTACCAAATAGGTTTGGGTGTGAGGTTTTTAAGTTTTCAAGATTCCCACAAAATTAACATCATTCTTGTATATATTTGGGTCTTCAAATAAAATGGAGAACACTGATTAACCCTTAAATCATATTTTGATCCACAGGGAGTTTATACAAATAACTACAGAAAACCAAGTTTTCCAATATTAAAGTTCTGATTACATGTTTAAAGCAGCCCTTTGAGAGAAAACAATAAATATTAGAAAAGTGGATATTACTAGTGACTGATTTCCATCCCATGTCTACAACTGCTTACACAATTAACCTATTGACATGAAGATTTCTTATTAATAAGAAACCTGGAACGTGTGTGCCAAGAAGTTTAAAAGTTAATATGATATATTACTTGATTTGTCTCCAGAAAAATAAGCGTACTGGCTTGTCATTGCATATGTAACCACCCATCTAATGTTCACAATAGAGTTCTTATAATTTGAGCAATCTATCTTTATACACTTTTCTGTGACTAATTTCATTGTTTTCCCCCAGTAAATACTCAGCCAAGTGACAATAGGTACTTTTATAAGGAAAAAAATGATGATAATATACTAAATTAAATTTCGGAATGTTATATTTTACTTCATACATTTTTCTTAATCAGAATCCGTCTTAAAGTACATATGTGTTTCTTTTTGGGTTTGTTTGGGTTTTTATTCACTTTGACCGTTTGCAAAGGTTATTGCAATTTATAGAGCAAGCTTAATTTTGAAACCTGTCCGGCCTCCTTGCCCTCTGATGCGAGTTTTCTGTAGATGGAACTATACAGTTCTATCACTCTTACTTGGAAATCTTCACAGTTACAAGTCACATTAAAGAGTTTGGATTGAAGCCTGTACACTCTTTTCCTCTAGAAACCTGTGACAGAATAAATTTCCAGTAAACAAAACTGTTTTCTTCCAGAAAATAAAATGCATTTCTTTCCAAAAATAAAGCAGAATTTAATTGCAAGGCAAGCACGCCACTTCAGAAGATGAATATTTCTTTCTTTCTAACATGCAGAGGTATTGTCTCCACTCTTTATTAACTTAACTTCTCTAAGTACAATTCAGCTTAGTTTCAGAAATCTCCTTTTTGCACCCAAGAGTCTGTATTATGCAGATCCACTCCTTATTTTTGTATTGATTGTGTGTCATCCCGCTCAGGCAGTTGACAGTCCTTTCTCCAGATCCCATCCCTTATTTGCAAGATGAAACTCTTAACTGTCCACTGGTTTTTTATTGTTTACTTTGCTGCTTTTCCAATGCTGACACCTAAATGGCTATGCACTAAATCAGTATCTTCCTCATAACTAATTACTCTGGCTATTAAGATTTAAGTGTTTGCTTGTCTAGATCATTATTTTGTCTTCTACCCATTTTGATCTGACAACACAGACTAGATCATCATAAGCAGGCAGCCAGGACAGACAGAGAGAAAATATTAATGAAATAATGATACAAATATGTTCACGCATGGATGGAGCTGGTCTCTGCTGGTTGGTCTGTCTTCTCTGGACAAGACAGCATATAGGTCTTCTTGCACTGACAGATCGGAATCTTTATAGATGTAAATAACTGGAACAAATAATTATTCCGGAGTCAGAACAATCTCAAGCCCTTTCCCTCATCCTTCTGGTTTTATCAGTAGTTTTTGATATTAATTTCTCTCTATTCTCTTGGCACTTAGTCTTTCACTTATGCATGTCCATCACTTCTCTGCTTGTTTATTTAAGCATTAATTTTAAAACACTATTTTCCAACACAACGCAATACTATTCCTGACCTGCCAACACATCATTGTACTGACTTCCAAAGAGACAAACAGCACACATGTCTTTTAGGGCTGGCAATACAGACTCCAGCAGTGTGATGTAGCTGCTAGGATCATTTCTCAAATAAGCTGGAGGCTAAAGAAACCCATACTCCTATGAGAAAAGAAGTAAACAGCTAGGAGTGAGAGAAGGCCAAATACCTATTAACAGCCAGAACAGTATGGCTCAGCCCTAGACGCCCAGCAGCTGAGTACAAGCAGCTTTAAGTGATATAATTCCTACCTGACACCTTATAATGCCATCGTGGTGGTATCAGTGATGAGGGTGGATGCGTCCACCAGGGAAGATAATCATGTTGGATTATTTTAACCCAGAAAGGCTGACAAATTGGTAAGAGGAAACTCTCTGAGAGTGGAAAGTATCAATTTGGTCTGCCACGTTCTTGGGGTATTATAAGAGTCTGAATGATTTCCCATAGAATTTTTCGAACAGGGAAATAACCTCTCGCAATAAAAATGTGTTTAATATCAGGGCACTTGCAAATACATTGTCCGGAACTGCACATTATCATACTCTTACATTTAATTGAGGTTAAAAAGAAAAAAATAAAAATCAGAGCTGGGAATATATAACAATAAACTAAATACAAAGAAAAGCAAGGAAAACCAACATTTAGAAAAGCCCATATCATTCCAAAAGGAATTTATAGAGGAAAACTACTCACAGGGAGGTTTAAACTGCTAATTTCAAAAACCATGTGAAGGTTGTCTATTAGAAATTATCCTTAATGGTATTTGTGACAGCTTAATTTGCCTATTTAAAATAAATATACTCCAAATCCTTTTTCAAATGTTCTTTTCCCACTCTTAAATGATACAAGCTCATTTAACAACTGGTAGTCAAACATGTTCCAACAATAGCAAAGCAAACTGCTGAGGATTATTACAGACAAAAATAATTCTGCCATTCTAAAAAAAGTGGCTGGCAATTAGTGATTTCAGTTGGCCTTTTCCCCACAGTGTTTAGCAGAATGTTATATTTAAGCCTTATTAAAATGTACAGAGATTCTAAAATCTTAAATATAGACTTCCTTGCTGATTCTCTTTCAAAGTCAAATAGATAAAACATAAATGTGGAAACAATCTCAGACAAAAAAAATGGAAAGGCCACACTGGGTTATAAAAGAAATCCTTTTATTAATATACCTATATTGTCTGTATCACCTTTTGATATTCCAGAGGAGTACTTCCTTGAACAGTGGGGTTAAACCCTATTTCTACATAAGAGTAACTTGAAACCTAATAGTGTTAAAAGAAAATGAAAATAACCACTTTTGGAGTACATTTATACGTATTGAATTTAAGCTGTTGACTTTTTTCCCCTCTGAGTTTAAACTCACGACTCCTCATGCATCTTTTTTACACACTAGAAAATCCACTGCTTCCTTTGTCAGAAATAGTCTACTTAAAATTGAGGGCCTGGAGAAAACATGGATGAACTAGAAGATTATCTTAGATTCTTTAAATTATATTCTCGATTCATTTCTACATTAATCTCAGCATTTATTTGTATATTACTGTGGCATTAAAAATAAAGTTTACTTGGTTTGCTTTTTCATCAAAATGAAATGTAGCATCTGATTCTAATTTTGTTACTCAGTCATGACAAGATGCAAGTGCACCACACAATGCCATATTTTTTGTTTGTTTTTGTCCCAAAAAAAAAAAAGGTAGCGAGCTAGGCTATAGTCTTAGAAGCGACTAGCACAGATTGTCTTCAAAGGTTTTCACTTTTGCAAGACGAATCAGTGGAGGGCATAAAACTCAGAGCAACTTCATAATCACCTTTCTACTATGTTTCCAGAGGAAGAAAGTTTATATGGGAGAAGGAGAAAAAAAAAAAAAAGTCATAGCAATGACCCACAACTGTATTCCTTGGGGCCATGCACAGGCAGTTAAAAGCTAGATATACATTCTGGCCTGTCTCTTGCTTGCCCTTACCGCATAAACAAAGATGATTTAAAGCACTTTTTATGGTAAAGTTCCTTCAGATTCGACAAGCTATACAGCCCACATGGAATAAGGAAACAAAGGTTGGATCCAATTAAAGACTCATATTTTTCTTTCTGATATACTAGACAAGCTGCAAAAGGGGGGATATAGCTAGCTATCTTGCATCACTTCTTGCAGTATTATATTTTAAGAGTTTTATTACTTTTCAGCTCTAAGTCTCTGCAGGCCACTGCAGCCGGTGCTCTTCCTTACCCCGCCTCCAGGTCCTTCATCCCCCGGCCACCCTTGGCATATAGATAATGAAAATCTTGTCTCTGTTCCATTCTCTCTCGATCCACAGTGCGGGAACAGACCCAACCTTCACTTGTCTTCACTACTTCTGTCTTTGCTAATAGTGACTGTTTCTACCAATGGATGGGCCTCTCATTCCCTTCCCCCCACTATGTCAAGCTGTAGCATCTTAATGTAGAGAAAAGTATAGATCAGAGAGAAAGTCTATGTCATTAACCACTCAAGAACAGATTGCCTTCTGGAATATATCATTTTGGTGGCACACTAATACAAGGATGCAATGCAATCTCTGCAAATACTTACAAAGAAAGATTTTGAAAAAAGTTGCCATTTCCTCCTTTGACTTAACCAGAATTGAACCATGAAACCTACTTCCATTGCTATGAGGTCTCTCACTGACTATATAGCAAACACAAAAAATTAGAAACACTCCAATCATGAAGAGCGGAATAATAATATTAAAAATTAATGCAATTAACTATGTACTCCTGACTATCCAGCACAAGCATAATCATTTGCCTTCTGTACGTGCTGAGCTTAAAAGTTAGAATAACGTTCTTTTTGATGAAAATTTCATCGAGCAAAGACATTCTTTGTCCCTTAAATAAGAAGTTAGGATACGGACACTAAGAGATTAATACAGGAGCAAGCCTGCAAGTTAGTGTGACGAAAACATTTGCAGAATAAGGATAATATTATTTACTGCCTTTCCACATTTTTATGCCATGCATAAAACTTTCCCAGTATTATAAAGAGTATTTCAGAGACAGGTGACAGAACAAAGTTACTACAATGTCTATGTTTCCATTTTGAGACTGTGTCCATGTTGTACATATTAAAAAATATCAGTGAGATTAAGGCAAAATAACATATATGGGCAATCGAGCAAGGATTTTCTGAATCACTGGGATTGCTAGTATAGAATCATAGAATCATTAAGGTTGCAAAAGACCTCTAAGATCATAGAGTCCAGGCGTCAACCCAACACCCCCATGCCCACTAAACCATGTCCCTAAGCGCCTCAGCTACACGTCTTTTAAATACCTCCAGGGATGGTGACTCAACCACTTCCCTGGGCAGCCTGTTCAATATACTTCTTATTTATAGGAACACTAAACAAATCTGTGATTGTATTAAAATACAGGTGAAGCCTACATTAACGCAGAGGAGGTATAATGAAGACTAAAGAGACAATACATCTATACTATTCTTACAATGAGCAAACAAAGAAAAAAATTACCATTTCTCATTGAACAGCGGAAAAAAAGTCAGTTTCTCAGTTCATTAAGAAGAATGAAGTGGAAAACAGGTTTTGCACATATTCAGAATTCTTCATAGGTTTAAAGATGTTAACAGTAGAAGGTGCAATTCTGATCATGTTTTTTGGCCTTCAAGCCTAAAAAAATGGTTAAGAAATTCCATTCAGTGTTTTGAAACAAGGTTATAATCTCTGATACAGGAAATGAGGAGAAATAAAAATATGTATATGCCTGTTTTTATTTATTTATACATGATTTCAGATAGTCGAATGTACTTCAGAAACAAGTGACAAGTATCTTTAAATAAAGCAATTCAATAGATTTTTGTGCTGCATAAATGCTAAAGCAGGTTTGCCATCACGTAATTTTCCCTGAGACCTTGACGATGGTTCATCAAGTGGTTCGCTTATGGTTCAGTTTTGGATAGGTGTCTTCACGTTTGTGGGAGATGCTTCACCAAAGGCAATGGGACACCTACTTACGTGCATCTTCTGAATCAAGACAACAGGGTGTGGGCTGATGAAATACATAACAGCTCGACATACTCTAATTAACCTATATGGAGGTCTTTCTCTAAACCCAGTGTGGTTTCTGGGCTCTTTACTGAAGATGGATATGTACAGGATCTTTACTACATAGAATTGTCAGCAATGAACCAACTGCTTCAATCTTTCATCCTTCTCCTTAGCTGATCCTTGAACGTTCTGGACACTCATTTCTCACACAGGCAACCACAACAGATACACTGCCCAGCCTGTCTTGCTGAAGATGGAAAAACATAACTTTTTTTCAGCTTCCTTGAGGTTATGGCTATGTCCTTTTTCTCTCTAGCAACCTCATTTTCCCAACTCTCAACACTTGAAGGAACATTTTCCTTTTTCTCTTGCAGTCCAGAGAACCCACTTCCCAGACTGCTAAGCTAGAAAGCATTACATTTTAGCTTCTAAGATATGTATTTTGAAGGCAACAACAGCATGTTTTTGTATGTGATGAATTATTACACTTTCTGCCCTTTTCTCTCCCCCAGATTTAAATCAAACAGACCTAAATACAACATGAAACCATCCTCTTCAGCTTGAAAAGTACAGGCAGAATTTGTACAGAAGGCTCTCGTTACCGTTAGGTAATACCTGTCCTCAAGAAGTCTAGGTTGATACTACCCAAAGCAGGTAAGACACCTCACATTTCTTCCCATTCCCCATACTCTCAGTGGAAGATGGGGGATCTAACATACGCAGTTTGGTATGTTTTGAGAATTGACCTTTCTCTAATAAAGAGAATCATAGTTGCTGTTTTAAAGCAAACTTCTCCATCTGGATCCAGGTGAAGAAAATTTCAGTGAGACATTACCTGCAGGAAGGTAATTACACAGAATTGATTGCCTCCTGAATGTTTGTTCCTTCTTACGGTTTAGGATCTTCACTAAACTTCACTGCACAGGAGACCAGTGAATCAAGAAGGAAAACCAAAAAAAAGATATATTTGAATGGCAATTATTTTCTGTTCCCCAGCTGGTTCTAGCAGTTAATTCAAAATATCAGAGAATTCATTGCATTTTGAGGAAGACACTTGTTATTTCTTAGTTGTGAACAAGACAGTCCAGGGCACAAAGTTCAAAATACAGCATTCACAGAAGGCAATAATTAGAATTACTCAACTACACTAAGACGCTATTGCAATTGAACAGCTCTGTCTGCTAGTAGTAGGGTCAGAAATTTAATGTTGCACCATTTGGTGTAATGGCTACAATAACTGCTCGCTTATTTTCACACCTATAGTGGAAGGCAATTAAAGTAATATCCTTTTATTTGTAATTAGGTGCCAGTACTCATTTAAACTGCATACAAAAAATGAGAAAAATAAAGGATCAGAAAAATGAAAAAAGTATCAGATTCTATAATTAGCAGGCCAATACATTCCCTAGCCTGAATTTATGTCAGAAAACAAAATTATTTAGCAAAGGCCTGAGAATTAAATGCCTCTGGATTTTACTCTTTTTTCTTCAAAATATCAAAAAGACTACAGAAGGAATGGAGTGTGATTAATATATTTTTAAATAGAGCTTTTATATTTTACTCTTAGGAAGCAATTGCATTAAAATGAAAGTAGAAAAAAATTAGGTTTTATTGTTTGGTACCACTTAATATTTTGATTCCACCCACTCCCCTTGGGATAATGGGTAAGTCCTGCAGCATGCATAGAATAAAAACAGGCTCTGAACCACAGACTCTTTTCTGTATTTGTAAGAAGTTTCCTTTAACTGTTGAATTTCATTTCATAACCTTCCTGGACCTCTGATGAGGTGAAAGCTTGCACTGACATTAGAAAGGGAATCAGCATGATTTGACAAGCCATTTGATGTATTTGCCTGTAATAACTTTGGCATTGCAACCTTCAAGGGGACAGAAAGCTGACAGCCAAAGAGAGGAGACAAAGAATGTAGTTCTGTGACTACAAACCAGTCTCTAATAAAAGGCTCTGGGTTTTTTATGAGGGAAAAAAATAGATACATTTGTTAAACATTTTTTTAAACTTCTCTTATCCTGAAAACAAAGAACGTTTGATTGCTAGAAATACCTTGTGATCAAGATCAAAACTTGTAATAGTTTGAGCATAAAATAGTCAAAATGCTCTGCATATGAAGATAATTAGAGTATCTGAATACACAAATCAATAGTATATATCTGTTGGAGGTGTTTTGACTTTAAAATCAGGTAAGATTGGAGAAGGAGTCTTAAAGAACTAAAATTATTTCATTGCTAATGGGGCAATGCTAAGTCACCAGGAAAACGTCAAAGACTTACTTATTTTTCATTTTTCCCCTTAATTTGTGATTTTTACTGCTTCTTTGAGATTCTTGTCTTCACCATCTCAAGTTTCAGTTGTTTGCCCTCAGAAGTCCTCTCAAAAAGGACTTCTGCCTGGCTCATTCTGCAAACACTGAAGGTGACAGCACGGAAATGTGGAAATCCTTATAGAAGTCCACATATCTCATTGTCTAACACCTTTGTTAAGTTCCTGAAGTATTTTATTCTGCATGTAATCCTGTAACAATTGGTAAAACTACTTATGTAATGAAGCATATAAATAAAAGTGAGCAACACAGCCCAATACAATCCGGGGAACTACAGGCCTGTCAGCCTGACCTCGGTGCCGGGGAAGGCTATGCAGAGGGTCATCTT
>NW_008825538.1:1261499-1271845 GCF_000699105.1 Pygoscelis adeliae | reverse complement strand
TGCTGGAGCGTGTCCAGAGAAGGGCAACAAAGCTGGTGAAGGGTCTGGAGAACAAGTCTTCTGAGGAGCGGCTGAGGGAGCTGGGGTTGTTTAGCCTGGAGAAAAGGAGGCTGAGGGGAGACCTTATTGTGCTCTACAACTACCTGAAAGGAGGCTGTAGCGAGGTGGGGGTTGGTCTCTTCTCCCATGTAACAAGCGATAGGATGAGAGGAAATGGCCTCAAGTTGCACCAGGAGAGGTTTAGATTGGACGTGAGGAAAAATGTCTTTAGTGAAAGAGTGGTTAAACATTGGAACAGGCTGCCCAGGGAAGTGGTGGAGTCCCCATCCCTGGAAGTATTTAAAAGATGGGTAGATGAGGCGCGTAGGGACATGGTTTAGTGGGCATGGTGGTGTTGGGTTGACGGTTGGACTCAATGATCTTAGAGGTCTTTTCCAACCTTAACGATTCTATGATTCTATGATTCTAAAAATCAGAATAATTCCGGATGGAATTTATTTATGCATTCTCCACTCCATTACTTTGAAGTGAAAATGTAAGTATCAATTCACTCAAAATCTTTCTTCTTGAATATGCAGATGTATCTTCCTGAATTTCCCAGTCTTGAGTCATGCAAGCTGTACATAAACATTAAAGTATTGAAGTACCATAAACTTGTTAAGGGGCAAGCTTTTCCTCAATGAAATGCAGAAGTGAAAATACATCAACTAAATTTCCTCAATTACATTCCATCTACTGGGACTTAAAATTCTTTATATAAGCTTGGCTGAAGACAAATGTTAATGCTGGGGAGAAATTCCCAAGTAGATTTAGTATAGGAAACATTAAGTATTCTGTTATCAAGCAACATGAACTTTGTCAGCAACAAAATCCTAACTCTGATATCAATGTGGTACTTCCATAACTAGAAAAGCTTATAACTGCATATTTAAGGAAGGATCATTTATTTCATTTAAATGGTTTTTAACAATGCTAGAATTTTAGCAGCATCTTCATATACCAAGACTAAAAAGGGTAGTAATCTGAAAAAAAAATAAAAAATTAAATAACTGGCTACTAATTCAATTCAGTTGAAAGATTAACAAAACGCTTCAATATTCATACCACTTAAGTTTATACAAAATTACAGTGTTACTGGTTTTCAATTATAAGTAGCAACCTTTGTTGCAACCTCAGTACCCAAGACGTGTGAGGCAACTTTTCTGTACAAAGAGCCTGATTCCCTGTCCTGAAACTTTTCCCAAACTAAAGGTTTAGGCTTCCCCAAACCTGCTTAAATGGGTAGAAGTGTGGTTAGAGACAGGAGCCAAAACCATTATACAAGGCAAGAGAAATAGTGTCAGAAACTATTAATCAAGTTCCTGTTTTTTCTTTTAAGTTTTTTAAACTACAATCCCCTCCCTCAGATATAGGTATGGCTGTGTTAGTGAGAAACAACAAGGAAACTACTTCATAAAATATCACTAAATAATACTGTTACAAAAATCTGTTTCAGTAACAGTAAATAACAGGTTCAGGAACAATAAATGTCAAAGCTGTTGCAGTCTTACAGTCAGCAGTAGTTTCTGCAAACATGATTTCTTACTTCTACTTAGCATGCTCTCATTTCTTACCTGGTTTTGCCTAAGGAACAGGATTCACAAACTCTAGTATCAACAGCAATTACTGTCAATATGCAGGAAAATGATTGCAAAAGTAGGGCACTGAAATGATGATGAAGTAAAAAGGCAGGACAGAACAACTCTATAAAAGATTGAGTCAAGCAGTATATATAAACCAACAGCGTTAACCTAGTCTCACAAAGAAATAACGATCTGTACGTAATTAGCAGTAGGATTGTACAACATATTTAGAAGGAAACATTTTGGGAGATACTGGAGATATTCAAAACCCTACTAGTCATGGACCTGGGAAACCTGGACTAGGTGGTCCTGCTCTGAGCAGAGGGGTTGGACTAGAGGATCCCAAAGGCACCTTCCAACCTCAACAGTTCTGTGATATCAGTGAAGAATGAAGAATGAATCAAATTTATCCTATAAAGCTAATTTTGATGGTTTGGAGGTTTTTTTTGGAGTTGATGAGGGAGGTCCAAAATGAGTTCTTTGGAACTGAGTATGTTGATAATAACACATAGAGTCTAAAATTATTGAACACTGGGTTACAGTAGATATCCTCCACCTTTATGCTGTTGAGATGACACTGTTGAGATCTACCTGGGCATTCATGGTGGATTCCTTCCCCATACATGAAAAGAAGCCACTAGCACTGAATTTTCTGAAGTGTCCTTGGTTTCCAAAGCTAGCCTCTGACCTTGTTGCATAGCCCTGTGTTGTCCCTCTTCTCTAAGGTTTCCCTAAAGATACTTCAGAGTAGGCTGATAAATTTAGAAGCAATCTTTTGTTCTCTCATGACATTTGTGTCATGGAAGAGCTCACAAAGGTGTTTATCCTTGCATTGTCAAAATTTTGAAGGAAATTAAAATAAAATATTAGGTGATTTTGAGCTCTGGTTATCTTTTTTCCTAATATATTTAATGAATTAATTAAAAAAAACCCACAAAAGCAAAACACCAGGAACGTATATTTTAGTAAACCATGGAAGAACATTCTTTGTAACTATTATTCCTCCTTATTCAATAAATGGTCTGAGTAACATTCATCATTCATTAAATATGATTCATCTCCCTCGGCCTTTATTCACTAATGAACTTAATGTAGCAAGTGATGTAATCAGACAAAAGCATGGTAAGAGCTTTTTCTGCCACTATAGGCACAATCATATTTAATTAAGAATTTGGTGTTAACTGAAGGTATTAGTTAACTGTTGCAGACCCAATATATTGTCTACCTTAGAGAAGCAGTTTCCTCATTAACAAACAAGAACTAAGATCTAATTGTTGCCTCTTTAATCTGCTAGGTGCATTAGTATCTCATTAAATGTGCCTCACAGAACAAAATGATTTCTTTGATATTATTGGAAAGGATTAACAAAACCATAATAAGTTCTTGGAGGCTTTATCCAGGATCCATTTACAAAGGAATAGGTATAACTCCTCATTAATTACTGCACACCTGAAAGCAGTAAGTAAAATTACGTTCCAAGGAGTGAAGTATGGATAAAAGTTTCAATCTGGAACCAATATTCATTAGCGAATTGTACATTTTCCTCTGCAGACAGCTGTTAAAACAGCTCAGTGATTGAAGAATAACATCTAGCATCTACCAATTCTGTTTTCTATTTCTACATACATTTTAGAATAATATTTCACTTAGATTCCAATATGTGTAGGTTGACAGCACTCCTTTCTTCTCTATACATTACACTATGGAATGAAATAAAAGTATAACAACTTTAATTTTGTATTGTTTGTGGGGTTTTTTTTCTTTTTTTTTTTCCTTTTTGTTTAATGTTGCAAGAAGTCAATGAACATTCTGGATCCTATTGCTTTGTTCCCTTCATTTCATGAATATCCCTTCCGTAATTTCATAGACCAGCATCCTTGTGATTACCATGGATACAGGATATCTGTTAGAAGTCACACGTCTGTCTGTTTTTAAATGCACACCTCCATCTCTTAAGAAGAGGGTCCCTAAAATTTTTATTTTTCTATAGCTAGAAAACAAATACCACCTATTATTAAAGCAGCATGGTAAGGCATTCAGGAGATGTTTACTGTGCTCTCGTTATATGAGTCTGATTATCAGATGGTAGCCAAGAAAAAATTTCCAACACCACCTCTGGCAGATCCTTCAAGCAATTTTGACTTAGAGATTCAGCAAGCCAGAGTCTGCATCACTGTTTACAGAAAATTATTAAGTCCTACAGTTTGGCAACACAGATAACAAAAGATGGAAAGTAACCCCATACTGGGTTTTGGCCAATTTTCAGTAAGTAAATTGTGCAAGATAATACTGGGGGAAAAAAAAACCCAGAAAGCTGAACGCATATATGCTATAAAAGCAATTTTGTCTGAATAACAATACTCTAAAAAAAAAGTTTCGAAGCTAGCAGTATTTTTTCAGAGATGCACTGATTTTTCACTGGAGAATGTCAACAGGTCAGAAATACAAATACCAGAAAATATTATTTCAGTTTTTTCTAACACTCTGTAATGAGTAATTTGATCTATTATTGCAGTCTTGAAAAAGTGAATCAGAGTAGTTCATATTTAATGGAAATACTTATAAGTAGTTTCCATTTTTTTAAAATTAAGTAGAGATGGTCTTGTTTTCTTTTTCACCCTCAAGAGATAATTATTCCTATGTGAAGGAAAATTACTTTATATTCTTAAGAAAGTCTGAAAAAAATAATAGAAATTTTATATTTACTTGCAAAAGCAATCTTTTGTTTCCAGTTTATGCTCATATAGTCACTGCCATCAAGATGGAATTCAAGCTATTTATAAGACAAAAGAAACAAGACAGCCCTCAGCATGATGCAAAATTCAAGAAAATATTCAACTGTAATAAAAGATGTCAAAGGTCTACCAATGAAGATCATAGCAGCATTTACTTTAATTTCTTATAATAAATCCACATTATCACTGCAATGTATGCACTACCACTACATAGGGTGCAATAAACTGCAGATTCATCATGATGAAATGGCTGTGGGTAGGTATATGTAAACCAGTTATGAAAGTGAAATCTTTGCTCCACTGAGTACCACGAAAGTTTGATATTGACTTAGAGATGAGCATTCTCTCGCCCCACATAAAATCCTCCAGGATTCTGAAGAGTGTTTTCTATTGTCTTTTGGCAATGACCTTAATTACCTAAATTCAGTACCTGTAGATGGCTCAATTGAAGGCAAATTCCTTTTTTTTCCCCCCTTTTCTTTTTTGGATGGTGCATTCTGTATCAGGGTGGTACCTGTTTATTCTGCTTGCTGGTTTTTGCAAATATCAGAAAGGTTCCCATTCTCCCCTCCAAGAAAGACTTTTATATTCTCATTAAATACATTACTACATACTGAATATGTGAATAAAACATCCTCTTCATATTTATTTATGTAGATCTGCCACGACACCAACAAGAAACTAGAGCACAAATACTGATTAAAACTGAAGAATTTCTAGGGTAGTCATGTGGAAATCTGACAGTGGAAATTTTACGAAGGGATTCAATTACATCAAACTATCACATCTTATAACAACAACAAAATAGATACACCAAATAAGACTGTGTATTCATTGTCTCATTCCTGTGCCCCCTACATGTATAACTTACTTTTCTAAATCTACTAAATCTACTGAATCTACTAAAAAGTAGATTCACACACTAACATACTAGTAAAATCAGGTGTTCGAATTTTTTTCAAGTTTTAAGTGCTTAATTTTGCATTAGCCATTAAAAAATCATAAAAAACCCACCAAACAAACAAAAAACCAAAACAAAACAACCAACCAAACAAACAAAAAACAAAAAAGAGAGTGCCTTGAGTCATTGAAGGTAAGAGACGGTATTAGATAAGCAAAGTCTGTTCATTCAGATTTTGACATGTACCACTTATAAAATCAGCCACCTTCTCTAAAAATCTGTTTTCTAATACAGATTAGTGGGCCCTATGCAGGTTTTCATGACGTCGTCCCTACTGAGGGTGTATTATTTTCATACTTTCAGAAGGATTAGCAGTATCTTGAGTAAAGTGATCTAAACTGTTGCTAATCTACACATACAAGCACTGACAGACAGTGATGTCCTGTAATAAAATTAGGAATAAGTAGATCCCATCTATACTAAACTAAAAACTGTCCCACCTTGGATGCTCTATCGTGTTCCCACGATAGACACCATTAAATACATCATTAAAAAAACATTGTTGTATATCTATGTCACAAATAGAATACCTATATGTATTCTTCACAGATGTACATTTTCTTTCAGCTAGCTCCTGCTATTCAGATTAGGTGACACTTCAACCAGTGTAGTCTTCTTCCTTACCACCCCCTTTCCGCATGTTACATGTTGTGATTTTACATATCTTAACTATCACAAGGGAAATTTCGTCAAATTAATACGACTTTTTCATACTACAGCTATGATTTGTGTTGTCGCTAGGCGTAGTCTATATTGGTTAAAAAGCTGCCGAAACTCTGATATTGCACTGCTGGTGAAGGCCAGTATTAAACAGGCCCGTTAGGACCATTATGGCTTGAACCTGTAGAAAGGCTTACATGTATTATTTATAATAGAAACAAAACAGACCAATGTTTTCACAGACATTTTTCTGGCATGCTTAGTATAATTAAGTTACTTATAAATTATTAAGACAATTATAAATCACACAGGACATTAATAATAAAGTTCTATCACATGGCTGCAACTTACTAAAATTCAGGTTCTTTAAGACTGACTTGCAATCTGTTCTTCCGGCAATTTTGCTACAAAATATGGCCCAATCATATTTAAAAAAGGTTATTTCCTATGTTTAGGTAACACATTCTTTCAAGAAAAGATTTTTAGTATGTTGTTAAAAATGCCCTAACATTTAACACTGAAAGCACCCTTTAAATGTCTTTTTGGTATTGTTATAACAATTTTTAAAAGCTGGAATAAAAATCTACCTTTTGCAAGACTGACTGAAAATTCTGAGAGCTAAAATATTTTAATGGATAAATTGCAATTTTCAACCTTTTCTCTGGCCCTTATCCTCTCAATCCCCCACTATTGTGTGGATCTTTAATAGAAAAGAGTTTTCAAGAGTGAGACTTCTGTTATAGTTAGAACAACTCTAAGGAAACAGCACAGCCAAAAATTAGCACCTTAATGAGTTAATGGTTTTGTTTCTGTTTAAGAAAAAGGGTTGAGAGAAGTATGTACAGCACTGTAACCAAAAGATGGGTGAAAATAAGAGGACTTGCTCCCTGTGTGCAGAAAATAATTAATTTCCTGCTCTGAATAGATAACATCTCATCCCAGGCTTGTGCTTCATTATGAACTCCAACATTTAATGTAACATGTTATAACTGATTTAATAAATGGAGGGAACTATTAGGCTCAGATATAGCAAAGGCCTATGTCAGTGCCTTGCCAATCTCCTGCCTGTCCATATTAATTATTTGAGTATTTAATAGTCTTTTGTCACGTCTGAAGTGCCCACGGAAAGAAACAGAGGACAGGAGGCAAAATTAAATATCAATAGTGCCTAAGTACAGCTGAAGATAAGACACTTAAGAGGTTAGATTTCAGACTTGTGAATTCATCTAAGGAGAAGAATTCCTGTTAGAACAAGACGGCTGAAACAACAGATACAAGTAGTCCTGTTGCACACGACTTAACTCTTAGTATAACGACAGGTTATTCCACTTTGCAATACTCCAAGAAAGCTAAAAAAGGATTTTAAATGCAGTGCAAGAGAAGGAAAATGAGAAATAAATATTAGGATAAAATAGGAAAAAAATTTATATTACAAACTAACTTTCAAATCCACACAAGTGACTATTCCTTCAATAAACTCATAATTTAAAGACCATTAACTGCATCACTGATCAAAATAAGTCTGTCAAATATATATCAAAATACACAAAAACATGCTCGGATGAATAGAATAAATAGAAAAAGAACACATGTGCATATCTAAGGATTCTCACCCACAAATTCCCACAAAAAGATATAGCTCCACCCCTTTGGAAATACCTTAGATTGAGTCCCACTGATAAAAGGAGTTTTGGTTTACATTCACAATTAACTCTAAGTAGCTGTGTGGCTGTTGCAGTCTATACAATGTTTCCCATTTATCATGTCAAGTGAGTTATAATATGAAGGCTTATTTTGTGTAGTCATAGCACTTCCTATCACCGTGAAATATAATGTAGATCAGTTGTAAGGAATGACATCAGGCAGCTGATAGATACAGTGCTGCAGTTGTTCAGTGACTTCTTTCTGTATTATTTATTCCTTTTCTTTTCTTTTTTTTTTTTTTAAGAATAAGGCAGAAATTGAAAAAGAAAAAAAAGTAAAACAGTATTTGGGACAATTGAGCTGAATTCACTAAAATCTCTGAACAAAACAATCACATTCTTATAACGCAAAAAAGCATATTTTATTAAAGACAAAACCCTAAGCATTTGAAAACTTGACCAAACTTCCACACAAGGACAAGTTCTCTCACGTGACAGAACATAGAATCATAGAATCACAGAATCATTAAGGTTAGAAAAGACCTCTAAGATCATCAAGTCCAACCGTCAACCCAACACCACCATGCCCACTAAACCATGTCCCTAAGTGCCTCATCTACCCGTCTTTTAAATACTTCCAGGGATGGTGACTCAACCACTTCCCTGGGCAGCCTGTTCCAATGTTTAACCACTCTTTCAGTAAAGACATTTTTCCTCACATCCAATCTAAACCTCCCCTGGCGCAACTTGAGGCCATTTCCTCTCGTCCTATCGCTTGTTACTTGGGAGAAGAGACCGACCCCCACCTCGCTACAACCTCCTTTCAGGTAGTTGTAGAGCACAATAAGGTCTCCCCTCAGCCTCCTTTTCTCCAGGCTAAACAACCCCAGCTCCCTCAGCCGCTCCTCATCAGACTTGTTCTCCAGACCCCTCACCAGCCTCGTTTCCCTTCTCTGGACACGTTCCAACATCTCAACATCCTTCTTGTAGTGAGGGGCCCAAAACTGAACACAGTGTTCGAGGTGCGGCCTCACCAGTGCTGAGTACAGGGGCACTATCACTTCCCTACTCCTGCTGGCCACACTAGTTCTGATACAGGCCAGGATGCCCTTGGCCTTCTTGGCCGCCTGGGCACACTGCCGGCTCATGTTCAGCCGGCTGTCGACCAGCACCCCCAGGTCCTTTTTCACATCTCTATATATTAGCTCTACATGCCTAAATATCTTCCCTTCCTCTACTTAGAGCACCTGTGATCATATAACATTTCTCCCTCATGTTCTTAATCACCAAGTTCTGTTTCCCTTGTTGCCAATTTTAGGGATTTGCAAAAGCTTGGTTTCCAGGTCAATTTTTTTGCTGGACTTGAGAAGAACAGCTTCTCTTTCTTAATCTTGAATTCAATAGTTTAACGGGAAGCTATTCTGTGCAGCTTTCCATGTATTTAAAAGACAAAGAATACAACAAGTATTTATAATTAAAGCTATGAAATTAAACCACAGATGTTCTTCATTAACAATGTTGTAGTTTGTGCCTCTTACTAAAAAAAAAGACGTTCATGTAAGTGCTGAACTATTGTTCTGATTGCGTAATAAGTTTTATGCCTTCTTCCATGTTCCATAAACTTTTGAATTTCCCTTCCTTTTCATCTGTCCCACTGTCTTCCTCTCTTTTTTCCAAAATCCTCTCTAATCTCAACTTCTTTGCTGTTTAAGGAGTGCTATAGCAGATGTGATTTTTTTTTCTTATTTAATAACTATGGAACCATTAACTTGTGTATACCTTAATAACAGTGATCTCTGCCTGTCTGATTATTGGCATTTAAAGCTATGACACTGTTGTTTATTGATTTGCAGGATTCAGTGGATATTGTCACTAAATACAATTTACATGAACTATCAGACTTTTAAAAATAAGTGCAGTGAAACCAGCATTTTATATCTTGTGCTCTAAAGTATGTTTTGCTATGCTTCCACGTTTACTTGGTTTTATAATATTTTTTGCAAAGTGTTCCCTCTGCAAAATACATGCAAACCAGCATATAATAAAATATATCATTTTGACACTAGTAAATGACAAAAAAAAAAATCTTAGAATCTTCCTGTTATTGTCTCCTAAACAAGGCATATCAGCTACAGAATCTACTAACGAGTTAAACCTATCACAAGGAATCTAAAAAGTTCAGAAGATAGCCTAAAAAATGCATATAAAATGTTTTGAAGATGGAAAAAGATTAAGCCAGGGAGGAATTGTGAATAACTAGCAAAATGAGCAATGAATTACATGCCCACTTTATGCTTAGAGTTGCTCTTTCAATCTACGGCAGCTTTATTTTTCAGTAACTACTGCTGGTTACAGTGACACAAAAAAAAGTGTAAAGAAGAGGGACTTAATTTGCTTTTCATGAGAACATTGAAATGTTTGATTATTTATTTCTTTTATCTATGGCTAGCAGTGGGAAAATCTTATCAGTATACAACAGTGCCCAAATTACATTGTGAGTTTGCCTTTTCCACGATTAGATTCAATGTCAGTGAACTCAAAAGGCTTTTTATTACTGATTGTATAAGGCCAAGATTTCACCCCCAAGCTCAATTCTAAAAAACTTGCAGGTTAAGATGGTAAGTAACACACAAGACATTTTTCAGAGATATATAATAAAAATATTAATTCAAAATGAATATCTATTTATAGTAGAAACCAGAGATCTTATTCGGGACAGGATTCA
>NW_008825538.1:1252012-1261464 GCF_000699105.1 Pygoscelis adeliae | reverse complement strand
TTTTCAATCTTTTTTCAATCTAAGGGTAAGCCAGGGGCAGTTACATTCAAGAAAAATAGGATTTAACCCTCTCACCAGCATCATTAGAAAATGGTATAATAAACATATACCACACATGCACAGACTTTAAAACAATAACAATGCACTGATTTTATCAGTGCCTTAGACTACTCATGAAATTCAGCTGATGACCATTGGATATAAAAGTGGAAGAAATGTAAGACCTATCGGGGAAATGGTATAATTCCTCCTTAGTGTGCCTTCATGCAATCTGCAGGTTAGAAACCCTTCAGGTGATTATAGAGGACCATGAGGATTAGACACCACCAAACGTTCTACCATCCTTGGATTTATATAATCCTCCTTTGAAATAATTTAAACTTCTGCATTCAAAACATCTAAAGGCAAAGAATTCTACAAATATGACATGCAAAAGAAATTCCTTATGTCTTGTTTGCTTTAAATCTGATTTCTTAAACTTCTCTCTATTTCTTTACGGTACAACAAAGTGAATAATCATTCCCAATTTACTTTTGCCATAACATTCTTGGTTTTATCAGATCTCCTACAAGGTCTCCCTTCAATCATCCCTTAAGCAAGGTGAAGAATAACTTATCTTTCCTTTTCATAAGCATCTCTATATTTCTAACCGTCATTGTCAATCTTCCTTGAACCTTCCCTGTACTGTTTAATATATAAATAGAACTACATTTATTATTCAAAATACAGGTGTAATGAATTTATACAGTGGCAACAAGACATTTACCATGTTGCTGTCTCTTCCTTCACCAATAATTCCTAGTACTCCATTTGCCTTTTGAGGTCACCGAGCAGATGTTTTCACAGAAGTATCCCTAATGACTCCATCTTCTTCCCTTCCTCTCTGCCACCCCGGCCCCAGGTGATAACAGCTAATGTAGAATTTGGGACTGGCAATGCATATTTGGTAACTTTCTCTTTAATCACCTGTGGCATCTCTGCAACACTGAATTTACCACCACTGAGTTACATCCAATTCCCTTCTGTTGAGCCTCTCTGTACAACGCCATCCTGACTGTTCTAAGCAATGCTGTACCACCTGCAAATTTCATTACTTTATTACTTACACCTTTTGTAAATAATTTTTATATATACATTTAGCCTGTTAGATAGTCAGACTCGCTAGTCCTGGGTTCTGTCCCCTACTCGTTCGGTCTCTCTTTAAAGCTGAGTCATATTTGCCATCTTCCCCTCCTCTAACACCAATGTCAAATTAGGCAATCACCATTAGTAATTCAACAATTTCACAAGTAGGCTCCTTTTAGACATTTCTGTGCTTACAGCTTACCTTCGTGCATTATTGCTTAATATATTTGCTCTACAACCTCTTCTACTGACGCTTCAACTTGAGACACTTTCATCAGTTTATCCACTGCAAAGAATAGCTCAGGTATGGGAACCTCCCTGAGTTCCTACATAAGTAACATTAGAAATTAGTTTAAATGTACTCAGGACTTCTTTTACACCATAACTCATTTACTATCTCAGAAAGATTTCCTTCTTCCAGTATATCTGAAATCAACTGGCCCTCAGCAACACGCTTCTCAAATATTACTTTGGTCTATCTCTTGTTGTGTTTTTACATTCAATTTACCTTTCAGTTATCCATTTTCCTCAGCATCTGACTTCAACTTTTTAAAGAATGTCCTTTTATTTATGGGATACCTTTTCTTTGCTATGGAATCATGCAGGAGTGTGTTCATTAAGACTGTTTCTTGGGAGTTTTCCGAATTGCACTTAGCTGCATGTCTCTCAGTATATTTAGAAGTGCTCCATACCGTGTGTAAATGTGTTACCCAATTGACTGTTCTTGTAACTAACAACAGACATTTTCTTTTGTATGAAAATATTAAGTTGGGGGGTGCTTTTCAGCCCTTTTAATACATTTTGGCAACCATTACAAATCAACTGTCCAGTAGCAATATCTTGAACCACGTCTGGTCCCTAAGAATGACCAGATAAATGGTTCTCTCTCTTTTTGTTGATTTCTTAACTAGTTGCTCCAAGAACTAATGATTTTGGTGTCTAACACCTCAACACGATGTCCAGTCAATATAGAAGTAGACAAAGTGATTTCCAGAGGCTCTAATTGCCTTTTCCAATCACACAGTTTCACCAAAGTGGCTGGGAATCCAACAAAATAGGTCTAACACTGACAATAGTTCTGTATTCTAAAATTCTTCTTTTGGCACTGAATTTCATTCCAGAGGTTCTATGGCAAATTTTTGTACAGTAACTCCTTTACCTGATTTGACTCAAATATTTCTTTTCTAAGGCAAAGTGCATGGCAAGACTGAGCCTGTTATTCCTATATAATTTCTACCTTGACATTACAGAGTTCATTGTAAACTGTAAGCCCTATTGACAATACCAGAAATTGTTTTCTGGGTGAGGAAACAGGCTAATACTCAGACAAGTAAATACATACTCTTTTGCTATTGATCCACGGATCAATAGAAAGCAAAGCCAAAGAGGATCATTAGATCATCTAGTGTGATACCTAGTATAACTCACATGATTATATTTCATCCAAATATGCTATGTAAAGAAGAATTCAGTCAAGTTAAATATTTTATATCCTCCCTGCCTTATCCTCCCAAACAAAGCACACCATAGTAAGAAAATAAAAAAGGCATACGCAACTGCAGTGGCAGAGAACTAATTACTAGAGCGATGCAAAAGCGATGCTAGCAAAAGGGTGTCAGAAAGGCAAAAGCAAATAAATAAAACAAGAATAGAAAGTTTCCCTGCCCACCTAAGCTGGGAGAAGATTCAATTATATTTTCATCTCTAGAAGTTGTCCCTGTAAATTATTTGGGAGATACGTCACAGGAGTCAGGTTCAAAAGGTACATTATTACTTGAAGACCCAATCAAAATGTCTTAAGCCTTTAGGAAAAAAGCAGGTTTCTGGCAATAAACTTAAAAGTAAACCTATTGTGACTCTTAAGACACTGTACATGACACCATCCCACAGGTGGATAGCCCAGTGTCGTGGTTTGATAGCTAGCTATCCCCAGGAATCAGTCCTGACTCACCAGTCCTCTTGTAGCCACTACCTGTACCCACTCCTTTCCCAGAATCCCACTGAAGACGGGGACCTCGTGGGTTTCAGTCTAATCCTCCAGGGGAAACCCAACAGAACAAGCAAGCACGTGGGGATATATGGAAAGGTTTTACATCATTCTGAACACATCGTTGCTTATAGTCATTGAATAAAACCCAAGCTGTTACAGATCAGTAGAAAAAGCTGACTACATCCTATCCCTCTTGGGGGTTCACTAACTCCCTTTGGTGCTCTGAGAGTCTGTACGCACTGAGGAAAGGCAGGAGCCTCTTTCAGCTTCTGATACAAGCACCTTACCATCATCTTGTACAGCAGAAGAGGACTAAAAAGAGAGGAAATGGCTCAGAGATCCCTTTTATCAGTCTCTTGCTCTGCCAAATCACTGATTAGCTTCTTTCAGACAATAATAGATTTTGTTGCCAAGGTGACCTAATTTCTGAGAACCCAGATCTCTTCCAGGGTGATTACATTTCCATGCTATAGCCCTGAAGGAAAAAAAAATCTTCAATGCTTGTATTTATTTTAATCTCTGCACTGATCTATAACTTTTAAAAGAGAAATTAGTCACACATTAAAATATTGAGTTAGTGGCTCATTAAAGACATGCAGAATCTTAATGTCCCACTACATTTATAACGGGCATTCAGATTTTTCCAAACTCATATAGTATAAAGACAAGACTGTGAGCAACAGATCAGTCACATATCGCTGAATGTCACTTACCTTCACCTTCGTGAAGGCAGAGAACAAAGGAACAATTCCTCTGCCTTCCCCACATTTCAGCTTACCCACTGAATAACAAAATCGTTATGCCTTAAACACTCACCTGAAGTGCCTGCCTTGGAGGACTGGATAACAATTATTGTCTTAAAGTAGAGTGAAAAGTATTGTAAGCATGTTGAGATCCATACAAGAAAACATGTTTTTCCACAAAGCCCAGGGAAAAAAGAAGTGAACAGAGAGAATTTGTTTTTTCTTACCACACTGAATATGGACTTAAAAGATTTTTCCAGAAGCTAGAGCATAATATTCATTTATTATTCTGAGTCTTTAAAACTCTGTAAAAACACCAGTTTGTTTGGTTTTTTTTAATAAAAATTAAGAACGCTATACATACAGAAAAAGAAAATATAAGAACAAAAGATGTAAACAGACAAGCTCATTGTGCTGGAAACAATCCCCTGCCCCAAACACGCACACAAGCTTTCTACTGAATTAATTCAGTATAAAAGTGAAAGGTACTTTCAACCCCCCCCCAAAGCAACCAGGATCCTGGTTAGCCCGCTGAACTACAAGTAGGGAGGCTGGGATTCAGATTTCTTCAAGCAGAGGATGTAACTAACCTTTCCCCCTCCTGGCCACGTGTTCAAGTGGTGAAGAGGCAGAGAGGAGCAATGAAATGACATTACTAATCATCAGTAACATCATCACCCTCACAAAAAAGAAAAATGAAAGGAATAGCGGAGCACAGGAGTCTCTGCTTAGAGCCTGGACTGGCAAAAAAACGCCTTTTGGAATGAAAACAGAATTTATGAACACAGAATTAGAAAGTTCTTATTCCTGACAATTATTTGAAAATCAAATGTTCTATTCAACATCATGGCTCCAGTCAAATCTTATCAGTGTGGCTTGTTACACCGGACAAAAGCAGGCACAACTGTATTATTTCTATTATACATCTTTGAATGTATTTTAAAATGTGTTAATTCTTCTCATCCTTGCATGGAACATGCAGACCTCTCATAACCTCCAACACATGATCAACATCTAAAGAATGTTTCAGGATTTTTCTGTTCCTAAATGAACCTCTACAGTATTAATATTTAAATGATTAATTACTTATAGTATCTCCTTTACTAATTAAATACACACTGTTAGTAAAGAAGTTAAGTATGTAAACACTAACACCGTGATTTAAAGTTATGTTACTGTGGCTTTTCTATGAAGTTAAAACTGGTGACAGTCTAACAACATGCTGATTCCACAGTAAACTATCATTAAATTAGTTTCAGTAAATTCTTTAAAATAATCAAATGTGAATGGGTTTCTTAACCAAAATTACACTCTTTTCCAAGCCCACCTAAGTCCACTTTTATTTCAAATACCTGAGTCCTTTAGAAAATACCTTGGGAAAGACAAGTGAGATATTATTGGACTCTTTAGAAGTCCACTAATTTTAAATGGGGATTCTTTTTTGCATGGGATCAGAACACTCCTTTCACTTTATATGTTAACTTTTCTTTATATGTTAACTTGGAGGATTTGGTTATCTTTTTTTGGTATTTTTACTAATATTTAGTATTTTTAATCTTTTTTAAAGGCTTACATCACAAAAAATGAATAGGTAAAGAAAAGCCTATATTCCCATAATTCACATTTTAAAAGCCTGCTTCCTATAGCAGGCAGTTTTACATTCATAGTTTGAACATAGTTTATGTGACAGTCAATGTGTTTTAATTAGGTTAACACAACTCACAAGGTATTCTCACAGAATTCAAAGAACATTAGTGAAAAACTCGCAATAGAAACTTATTTCAAAGGTGAGTTCTTGACTTATAAATTAGCATGACCTAACACAATCTAACGCAAATCACTGTTTCAACAGACTGGCTATACAAATACGGACACACCGAGAAATCTGAAGCATTCACAAGGAATCTCAATTTATTCTCTAAAACAAAGATGGCCTTCATTAATCTTCTTTTACTTCATGAAAGATGGGGTTTGCAGAACATCATTTTCCCTAGAATATGCATAAATCAATCTCTCTATTGGAAATAATAAGTAGCAAAGAACTTATCTGGTAAGTTTCCTTATGTTGTAATGACATAGGTTACATAAGTTAATAACATGTTACTTTCTTGGCTTGTAGCCTTCAAGCTTCAAATTTAGCTAATTTATTTGCAAACTGCAGTCATATATTTGGAGGGGGGAGGGCAGTGTTCAACATCCTTGGCAGGAACATAAATCTCTTGCTAACTTTTAAAAGTAACCACAAATTGACATAGTGAAAGTTTGCAAGTGTGCTTGGGCCTCATTTACACGTTATTTTGTCTCATAATGTGCAGAAGCAAAATTATACTGAAAAGCAATGACAGAATAAATTTAAGTCTCAGGTAAAACAACAAAAATCCCCCCTAAAAGTCTAATAAACATTTTAACAAATAATTTATTATTGCACACTTCCACAGTTTTTGTTCTTTTTTTCTCTAAATGATTTAGAATAGAAAAAGAAATTCCCGGGTGGATAACGAATGCAAGTGTATGTGAATGTAAGACCGTTAAGCCCCGATGTAAATTCTACTTATGTTAAACATAACAAATATATACTATTTTTGCAAAACCAGTCACCTTAAACTTGGAATAACATGTCATAAACATCCATTCCCAATTTCTCAACAGTAGATTTTAATTATTGGTATCTTACAAAAAGTTTCAAATAAATTTTTGACGAGTAGAGAATACGATGACAAGAACTAGTATACCTAGTTCCGCTTGTAAATTCCTGGTTAACTTAAGCAACTTAAGTCTCTCTTTGATAAAATGTATGCAGTCATAAAATGAAAAAAAAAAAAAAAATAGTGTCATTCAATTTGGTAAAGTGATTTATGATTTTGAAGCAAAAAACATCAAAAAAGGATGGGTTTTGTTGATTTTGTTTAATCATATGTATATTATTCTGAAATATACTTTGATTGTAGAATTTAGGGCTCACACAAAGAACCAATGCTCATTTCTTCTGTACTGAATTTACTTCACAAAAGTTGTAAGCCATTGGTTACAGCTAGTGTAGTAAAGACCTTTTTTATTTTTCCTAATTTGAGAAAAAAACAAGATACTACCACTATGACCCTTCTCCATTATATTAATCAGCAAAAGAGAAACAAATGTCACAAAAGTACCCAACGTCTGCTTTTAGCTTAAAAATTGGCAGAGGCATATGGGGAATCAGCTCGGAGTTAAGCATACCTTCGCACCATCCTTTTATAAAAAATCAGTATCCATTTTTAATTAATATCCTGCTTTTGTGCTGCTTCAACAGCTGACAGGAATATCAGTTCTACCACAATCTGCAAAATGCCAGAAATACAAACTGCTGTCAACTAGAAATGTACAGGATCTCTGAATGTCAGATGGGCTGTTGCCGTGCCCAAACTCCCTTAACTATTGTAGCGTCATAAAATAATTCGGTCTGGAAGGGACTTCAGAGGTCACCCAGTCCAACCTCCTGCTCCAAGTAGGGTCAGGTATGAGGCCAGACTAGGTTGCTCAGAACTTCATCCAGTCTGGTCTTGAAAAGCTCCATGGATAGAGATTGAACAATCTTTCTGGGCTACCTGTTCCAATACTTGAATGCGCTCTTGGTGGAAAACTGATACTCTTGTTAAATGCCAAATCCCTTTACTTCAGGGTAGTTTGCCATATTTCCTTAGAGTTCCCTGCTAAGCGTTCCCTGCCAGAAATTACAGGTGCTAGCTAGCAACTCAGTAAGGAAACCACAAACTGGAAGATGAACCCTTCTCATAGATGTAGACTTCCTTGGGGACTGTCCTGCTTCTCCTTCTTCAATTTCATTAGTTAATTCCAAGACACTTTTAGCTACAACGGTACTTTTACTAGGCCAACAAAGCATACAATGTTTATGGGCAAGTAAACTCGCACCTGTGTCCCTTAGCCACCCATTATTGTACAATAACAATAATGATGAAAACCAGATACTGATTTCCACCCCCTCACCCCCCAATGCTCTCTATCCACAGAACAGTATTTTAAAAGAAGTAATTGAAAATGTTTCTAAGTTTTAAAAAGGACAGGAAGAAATCAGGTTTTCCCAAGAGCCATGACCCACTTCTGCCCCTTTACTTATTTAAGAAAATAAATATACCAGGATAGGAAGAAATATTATTTCCAGAACCTAGAGGAAAATTGAAAATATTAATAGGTCCCCCAAAACCATAAAATTTCAGATATGAGGAAAATAAAAAAAGTTAAGACAGTTACAAAGCAAAACCAGATCAGTTTATAACTTATCTCAACTACACTTTTTACCATCCCCCTCAGCGAAATGTGATCACAGGTGCCAGACACACTTTAATATCATAAAGTGACAGGCGAAGGTTGCATTTCATATCCCAGTGTCAGGCTCCTTCTGCTCCCTTTCAGCTGGGGTCTTCATGCATTATGTTCCAGGTAGATCTTGTCAGTTATACGTCAGGAAATTTGGAAAGGAGACAGGGAAATGAAAATGACTCTACTAAGAGTAATACAGACATCAAGATCGAGATGAAAATGGTAAGAATTGTTCTGAATTCTTAATAACTCTTTCAAAAGGTCATTTTGCAACTCTGAGTTTAGGTCCTTCTTCCACAAAGGAGAACTGAATGAACTAAAATAGATAAATTTTAGTACTTTGTTTTCCCAAAACTTACTACATTACCTAAAATATGCCCTTTTGCATCATGTGCTATATATGGCACAACACGCATACAGTATATAATTTCTTTTGCAATATCATATCACAAAATGACAAATCTACCGTCTTGCCTCCCTCTTAATAAAGGTTTGCAGTTCCCAGAAAGCTATACAAAAAAATGCTGAGAACATGAACTGAAGAATTGGGCACTATAACCATCCATATATTTGTTGTGAAGTCCAATCCTTTAGTAGTCCAGTACTCTTTTTGCATTAGGCTATGACGACCCCACAAAGGATGCAAGTTTCTCCCTTTTTTGGATTTACAAAATCCAATCATAGCAGCCCTTACCAGAATGCAATGAATCAGATGAGCCATAATAAATACCTTTGCAAAGGCCTTTGGTATCCAGCAAAACAATGAAAGCAAAATTTGCATCTCAAGTGATGATCTGGATGTCCACAATCAAATAATAAACTTATTTCATCTGGTATTCAGATAAAGGTCAATAAGGAAGCCAAGGGGTTCTCCTCCCCATGTTGGTGACCTGGAAGATCAGGCTGTTAGTCAAGGGTAAATACTATATTTAAAGAAGAGTGATGAGGAATCCAAGCGAAGACAGTCATTTCTATTTTCTTTAAGAAAACAATTAAACAAAACAAGAAATATCTCTAGGTCAAGGATCTTGTTGCCATTACTGGGAGATTTACTTTGGATTGGCAATGTTATAGAATCATAGAATCGTTAAGGTTGGAAAAGACCTCTAAGATCATTGAGTCCAACCGTCAACCCAACACCACCATGCCCACTAAACCATGTCCCTAAGCGCCTCATCTACACGTCTTTTAAATACTTCCAGGGATGGTGACTCCACCACTTCCCTGGGCAGCCTCTTCCAATGTTTAACCACTCTTTCAGTAAAGAAATTTTTCCT
>NW_008825538.1:1237548-1250803 GCF_000699105.1 Pygoscelis adeliae | reverse complement strand
GGCGAGCTCCTCCACCAGCTCCCTCAGCACCCTCGGGTGGATCCCATCCAGCCCAATGTTGGGGCATTGTGTAACGCACATTAACACGGGAGCTTATTTCAGCCTTTTACCATAGCGCCTGTCATAAAAGTCTGTGCACGTACTAAAAAACAGGTACTTAAGCCTAATGTTTTCAGAGGCTTCATCTATTACCTCTGTCTCTGCCCACTCCTTGTCTGTCCAGGCTCTGAATCAGACAGAAAACACACACATACACACACACACACATATATATATATCTCTCAGGATGTGTGTTAATGTCAAGCTGCTGCCTTAAGTTTGAGCTTTAAAAAAGTTATCATACTTCTTTCACAATGCCGTTATCTGTATTTTCCGCAGTTATGATAGTTACAGTGGGGAAATAGCACTCCCTGACAGGAGCACAAGCTCTTTGGTTTAGGATGAGGACTGCAAACTAAATGCAGGTTTATTTATTATAAATAAATAAATATTTATTACACAAATATATTGTATTTCTGTAAGCATCAGAGCGGGGCCAGATTTATATTTTCCCAACAAAGGGTTGGGGTTTTTTTGTGTGTCTGCCACCACAAATGTGAAGATATTTAGAAACTTTGTTAAATATTTTGTAGAATACAAATTTCACAATAGTGTGTGGTTGGAGAGGCATTTATTTTAGGAACTTTTTGTTGAGAATCAAAAAGAAATTAGGTTATCTGATTCTTATCTGATACACAAGAAGTATTGCTACAACAAATATCTACTTTTTATTTATAGCTTGTTGTAATTGAACATTATAAAACTAGAAAACTGGTTTGTATTCTATTCTTCGTGGACATCACTTCTTTATCACTGAAGATAGATTTAATTTCATTTCCATCAGTTGATGTTGCACTTCAGTTATTATAGTTCCAATGGGTGTAATGAAATGTCACTGCACTGCAATACTAGAGTCAGGAACAACATTATAAAATCAATACGATGGTTAGGCTATTCTTGGCATTCGTAATACTTATGGTTTACTTTATAAAAATAGTGAGTGCTAACTGTATCAAGGTTTCTTCCCCTTATAGCCTCTAGTTTTCAGTTTCCTATGATATTGAAAAACTTCAACTGTCCAACAGAAATTCTCCACATTTGGCTAACCTAGTGGTAGTTTCTTTCAGAAAATCGATAGCTATTGCCTTTTTGAATAGGCGAGACAAAAGATGCAGAAAACAGCAAGTTTAACTCAATTTAACCCCTATATTATGCATTGCTGAAAGCTCCCTCCCTTTTTCTTTCATCAGATTCTTACTTGGATTCAATAATGACAGTTAGCCAGGGACTCAACCAGTGCTTGAGTGGTCATGAAAATGATCCAGCCTACGCAAGGCTCCATCTGAAATCAAACCCTAATGTCTCCTTCAGCATGTGCCTTGTTTCTGCCAAAAGCTGGAAATTTGGATTAGCTCAGCTCTGCTGCTGATCACGCAGTACAGTCAGGGACATATTCATGGCTGGCAAGAGATGATGCATGGCTCAAGCACTGCAGCTGGACACCCAAAAGGTTACCATTTACTACAGATGGACAGTGGAACTGTTTTGCTCCTTAACTTCCTAACTTGAGGGTGGTCAAACACTGGAACAGGCTTCCTAGACAGGTGGTCGATGCCCCAAGCCTGTCGGTGTTTAAGTGGCATTTGGACAATGCCCTTAATAACATGCTTTAACTTTTGGTCAGCCCTGAAGTGGTCAGGCAGTTGAACTAGATCGTTGTAGGTCCCTTCCAACTGAAATAGTTCTGTTCTGTTCTGTTCTATTCTATTCTATTCCCAAATATTCAAACTGGCAGGTTCTTTCTTGCCAAGGCAAAAATTATTCAGGGTTTGCCTGAAAAAATATCAAGGTTAAATTTGATGTACATCATTCAAGTTACATACTCATTATCCAACACCGTGATGAAAACCATATATGTATTTGTTACTTTTATTAATATGGATTTTAGAGAAATGTATTTCATTAAAGCGTTGGGGAGAATTGGTCACCCTCTTCCAGACATATCAGTTAACAAAAATAACAGTGATGGTAAACTGACTTCAGGCTGAAATAAAACTAACATGATCTGTGACTCTGTGTGTGTTTGCCTGCGTGTGTCAGGGACAACTGCAAAAATATGACACAACTCGTTAGGGGAATGCTTATACAGCCAAGCAAATGCAACCCAAAGAGCTCCTGCCAGCTGATCTGAACACTAGTTGCAGGCTATTAGTCTGACTGTTTCTCTCTAATTCTCAAATACCAAGACTAACATTGTGTCTACTATATTTTAAAGATGCTGCCATGGCAAAAAGATTGGATTTTCTCATCATGAATTTGGTGGAAGAGGTAGAGGCCATGTTCTGACATCACAGACATGAACAGGAGAGAAACCTTTTCTTTTAATTACCATGTTTTCTTCCTCTTTGTTTTCTTAGATCCACCCTGTAATGAACATACAATTATAATCAAAGCATTAAATAAACAATCCTCCTATTCTCTCATCATCGAAATTAAAAAATGACACCACACAGTGAGAAATTATTTTAACGACTGCAGTACTGAGGGTCTTCAAAATCTATTTTAGCACGTTCTGAACAGATCTTCCTTTTTGAAGCATAGTCAGTGAGATTATAATACTGCGCTTCACACAGTCACTGTGGTCTCCCTTCGATTAGACCATGCAGATCATTACCCAAACACCTGTATGCATTGGCTAAATGTTAATGTATTCTATCAAAACAAGATTACCTTCCACATTAAATTATTCAATGTCATTATCCGTATCGGCCATCTGCAAGCCTAATGCCCTTGTGTTCTAAAATTCCGAGCGCCTGCTGTATTATTTTTGTTTTACATTCCTGGATAAATCCATTAAAACTCAATATGTTACAGCAAATTCACAAAATCAAATGCAATCTGCTGGCCTATAAAACACCAGTTACTGAAAACCGAAGGATTTAATATAGTAACAATTCAAGAAGTCAGTAAGCAGTCTTTGTGGGCTGAAGGTCGAACCACATGCTAAGTAACAAGTTAGATAATCCATGCTGTAAAACAAGGTATGTATTTGCTATACATAGAGTGGCCTTGAACCCACTCGTGTATTTCATATCTAATAAAAATCTGAACAGTTGGTCTGATTGGATTTTAAGTGATGTAAATTTGGAAATCAAATCGGCAGACTCCCTTTAGACTTGGTCTATTTAAACTATAATTGTAAAGAACTGCAGATTACATTTACAGTGCTACTGAGTTCTCAAGAGATTCAGTAAGAATTATACAGAAGAAAAAGTATTTATCATTTTAAATTTGTTACTAACAAATAAAAATGTACACGGCACATAACGTCTATCATTTTGTTATTACAATTTTGCTTACATGGCAGTAAAAAGTGTACCACTCTTCAGTGAATGGAATGCTCTTTAATTTTCATAGTCATTTAATTATATGGTTTGGCAAAAAAACAGTTATATTATTGTCATTCTGTTAGTCTGTCAACACTAAGTAAAGAGAAAAAAATACCACTTACATTTCCCAGACTACAAATTAAGGTATGATTTGGAGACCAGAGTCACATTCTCAATTAAAAAGTAAACTTTTCATCTTCACAAATAAATTTTAAAAGCAATGATGGACTTGAATATACCTTTCTTCCTAACAATATTCAGTGAGAGACTTTACTTGTCTTTGGTTAAGAGAGTCGGAAGCTAAAAATGTGAGATACATGCACCACCAGCCCCAGTACATTGCAAAATATGAACTCACAGAAATACGAGCTCAAATCAGGATAAAACAGAAAAACACCTCTTCTTTTTCACTGTGATTAGTACCTCCATTAGAAAATGACCTGTGTCCTAGTTCCTGGAGACAGACTTATGAGCATTGGCAAATCACAACAGTGTTAACATTTTCTTGCACTTTTACATCCAAAATTCATTTATTTTTCTCATGTTTTGACACTATTTGTACTCCTCCTCTCCAGAGAAAGTTATCTTGTGCATTTTTGGCCCTGATTCTGACTTCAACTGCTTAGAGGAGATCCCTTTTACTGAAGCAAAGATTTACTAAACATTTTGTAATATTCTCTGACAAAGAAAATGCATTGGCCTTCTGCATTTTGATCACACAACGCAGCTACCCTGAAGACGCTGTACTTCCTATCAGGACTTCTTTTAACACGGCTTGTTTAGGAAGCACATAGTAAGACTACAGGGTTCCTGACCATCCCCTACTCCATATCTTCACAGCTAATTTTAGGCAGATTTCCCACAGTAGGAAATCACGCTGCTTTGGAAGTTACTGGTACTAGTGAGAATCAGGCATAGCAAGAAAACAGTAGCAGGTAGAAACTAAGCAAGCAATTCTCAATGTATTAGGCTTGATACATTTTAAAAGACACGATGCAGCATGTTCAGTTTTGTTTCAGTGTTCAAAATGGAAACGACTGCAGGTTAAAGTTGATCACGTTTACAAAACCTGGTTCAAAAATGTTTTAAAATATCTACAAAAAAACCCTACCAAAGTGTAACAGTTTTCACATCTCTCCTTTACTTACTGAATCAATTTCTCCCTTTCCTAATTCATCCTGGACTAAATAGCTTGCAAAACTAAAGAGGGGAAAACAGGGTTAAAAAAAAAAAAGGTCAGAATGATGCAAAATAGCTATTCTAGAGACCTGTGTAAATCCCTTAAAATCTTAATGCTCTACAGGCTGTGTATAAGAATCCTAGATCATTCATTTTTTAACAATAAATATCACCTTTGGTTCAGGAACTCCCTGAACCATAAATTGCTGGAGGCTAAGATAATAAATTTTGCAAAGAAGAATCCCAATCAGTATGTTTGTCAGGTTCTTATACTCTTCTTTAGTCATCCCCCGTGACCATTATCAGAGATAAGATACTAGGCCAGATAAAGCTTCATTCTGAGCCATTTTATGTTCTTATTTCCCCAAATGTAGCCACCTTCTTTGAAGATAAGACCAATTTTCAGCGCTAAGAACCTATATACAATTATCTAACATCATTGCGACAAACTCCCATAAGCTATGAGCAAATCATCATGTGAAGTTATTCACAGTAACAGACGCTAACAATTTGCTACATCAAAATTTCATTCAAAAGTGGGATTGCTGAGGGTGTTCATTTGCACAATATGTTTGAAACACACTTTGAAACCATCTTGCTGATGTTGTCCTTCATAAACCGCCCTCCTTTTAAGTACTCTTCTCTTTAGGCCTGTTCTCTGCGTAGATTTTTATGTCATTTCCAAACTTGCCTTGTGTATGATTTCATCAATGGTGAGGGAAAGGCATCCCCAGAAAATAATCCAGGACACTTAAAATACAATGTGCTTTGAAGGTATCAATCTCTTTCAACTGGCTTGGGGGAATCCACAATGACCTGGTTTCTCACCTGCATGCCTGTAAAAGGTTTCTCGAGCGATATGAATCCAGGTCCAACTGAGCAACCATTCCTCATGCTAAACACCTGAAACATCTTAAATTGATAAAGACAATAAAAAATTCTATAAGAAAACATACATTTAAAAAAATAAATTATTCTTGCACTGTCACTGTGCAGAATCGTTCTTCTTTTGCATTTTACATGGAAGTATTTTCATATGCACTCAGATATGAGGCAATAAGAATGGGTTTGATTAATTATCTATTGAAACAAAATCCAATATAGATAAAGACAGTCAAAATAACTTTCTACCCAAAACAGTTTCCAGGGAGGACAGTATCTAACAGATTCTCATCACTACAAACCAGCAAAAATATTAGAAATTGATATACACCCCTAAGTAGTACAGAGTTGCCTTAGCCATTTATCTTTTAAGGCAAAATACTTTGTTTTACACAGTTCTAGAAAAAGCTGTCCCTCTAGCTCCTGTTCGTAAAAAAAAAAAAAAAAGAAAAACAAAAGAAGAAAATAAAAGCGATTTGCCTAAAAATCTAAGTCATACTAATGCAGTTAGACTACTGTGGGGTTAGCCATCTGGCTTAGTGGCTCATTAGTGAAGAAATGACCCCTATGCATAAAACACCGTTGGGTCATTCCAAGCTAATGAGCCTTCAAGTTTTATTGTTTGGTACATACAAATGGTTGAATGTAGATCTACTTTGTGAGTCTAGTCTTACACACTCACAATCAGGCATACCTTTTATTTATTCATTCACTTATTTATTTACATTGAAAGGAGAGAAAAAATTGCTTTAGGAGAGAAATAAATTTTGTGTTCATCAAAGGTATGGGCAGATTTCTTTAAACAAAGTTCCTCAATAGCTTCTGACAATCAAAAAAAAAAAAAAAGGAAGAAAAAAAAAAGCCTCTGTATTTCTGCTTCAAAATGTATTTCACTAGTTAAACCATGCTATGAAATTGCAAAACATTAACTTCTTTATGCTTTGTTTTTTTAAACATCTGATTTCATAACTTTAATTTAAATTCACACTGACAAAATGCTTACAATTGAACATTTGGATTAATCATGGGATGACTATCCATGCAGAACACATCAGGATGAACCAGCGCCCATAAAACCCTGGACCCAAATCTAACAATGTATATAATTAAGTTCTAAATCTTTCCTGGGGATATCTATATACTGGAAGTCAGGCATTTTATATTCCCAACTGAATCCCTTATGCATTTGTGTAACGATGAATGACTCTTCGCTGACATCCATGGGATTTGGCTCTATAGTCCCCATCCTAAATGCAGAAATCAAAAGTACTGCATGAGACACAAGGGTTTGCGCTCACCTACCCAGTCAGAAGAATAAGACACAATTTTGTAATGAACTAATTTATGTCAGTATTTATGACTGACATCAACAACAAAAAATTCCTCCTCTCACTTTCTTGCTCTTTTTTCTCTTTTTCTTTCCCTTTTTTTCCCTTATTTATCTAAGAAAATAAATAAATAAATAAAAATTAAAACTTACTCTTTCTGGATACTTACTGCAATTATGGAGTCTTATGCATGACCTAGACCCCTGCTTTTATTTGTCTAATAAAGTATTCACATTAAAGTTTGCATTACAACGCCTTTAGTCATTAAACATATTGTTCCGCTTTAAATGATAAAATATGTGTTTAAAGATAAAATAATGCAATAACAAATGAGTTCAAGTGCTTGAATTTTGTAACTTTTTGAATATTTTAATCTTTGGAATGTGCTTATATGGAAGACAAAAGGAAGTTACTAGTAAAAAGGTCATACATCCGATAAAAATAAAAATTCCACTGAGCAAAACCATCATAAGGTAGTTCACAGAGAAAAGAAATACACAAGCAAGTGTTCTGGCCATTTCACATCACAGCAACTTCTGTTCTGCTCTATAAGAAACAAAACCCCCCACCATTCAATAGCCTCAGTACATTCCCTGGGTCCCACCAGCTTGGGAAAACTCAGTTTTGGACTTTTTTTTATTTGTTTTCTTTCCCTTCAAAACACTGTAATAAAATACACTAATGCAATTTTCTCCATTTTCTTGGGTTTACGGTGCTCCAGATAATGTGGTTATGTTATTATGTGTTTATGTGATTACGTTAGATACCACCGTTCATCTTACCCATCACTGTCAATCTCTTTCTACTCTACCATGACGTCTCTTTTCAAGAAGAAATTGTACGGTGTTTAATACAATAGCTTTAAGAGAACCAAAGGTTTCATTACGTTAATACGTCTCTGGTTAATTCTACCTTATCTACTTATTCAGCTTACCCTTAAAACCCAATTAAAATCTAATTTATCTGATCCCAGGATTCAAATACTATCTGGCAATGCATTTGACAGCCTTACAGTAACTACATTACTACACATCATGCCCCAAGGTATTTTAGATCATGTCAGAAAGAGCTCAGTCATTGGCCACTTAAAGCTACAGAATTTTGCTTTGAGGATCTTGGACTTTACGTTGAAATGTATAAATTTCATTGCAATGTTAATGCATAATTACAATTATAATGCAACCACCTGGGTTGTCACTCCCCTAGTGTTGTTCTGTTTTTTCTTTTTAAATAATTGCTTAACAAATGAAAGAATTGCTTAAGGTAGCAGTTAACTAATCTGACAAACATATAAATAACCTACATAACTTATGTATTGTGAAAACGTGTGGTCAATATGTTACCCTAAACTTAATCGTAGCTTACTTTATAAAGCAGATAAGCTTAAAGCTTTATCATAGACAAATGAATTTCACAAAATGTTTCATTTCATTCTGTTGAAGCCAAATGCACGCTAAAATTTTTTAAAACAGTTGCAATATCTGTTAAAAGAAAGGGTTCTGACAAAGTTTCCAAATGCTATTAAACATTATGAAAATTGGATCAATATCTAAATTCTGAAAAGAATCCAAACAAAAATGAAAATTACTTATTCCTCCAGCTCAGTCATCTTAAAAGAAATGAAACAATCTTCTTTCCCTCCTACTATTTCATTAAGGACGTTTCAGGGAGCTGATTACAGTAGAGATGCTTTTTCTGTCTTTCATTTCTCAAACAAAAACACAAAATAAACCACATGTGCTCCCAGTGCCTGGCTAATACACAATTCTGGATAAAGCGACAAGTTACTGTGTCACAAGACATGATGTCCTTGCAGTTCTACTGTATTTAGGAAGTCATAAGAGAATTTCCCAGGTCAAATATCAAATCCCACTGAACAATGATATATCTCATTTCATATTACCATATATTTGACTGTTAATTACCTTGTCTTACAATGCATATGTTCTTGAGCTCTGCATCACACATGTGCATTTGAAATAACTTCAAAAGGGCCGGAGAGGCTCTTACCCCTTGCCTGCCAAATTCCTTATAGAAATCAAAACATCAATGCCATTCAAAAATGCAAGTAGAAATTAATGCCTGATTTCTACTTGATAGTTCATGCACTTAATATTAATTTGATTAAAATATATACATTTTCCCCAAATAACCTTCTGAATCTATTTTTTTCTAAAGATCCCATAACTACTAACAAGGTAACCTCTTCTTTTTCTATATTATTACATTTTCTTTGATTACAGCTATACCACATCGGCATGTAGATCTTTAGTGATGTAGAAAATATTTCTGGTGTGCAAGCGTGCCCTCTTCTGGACATCTAATACCATCACTTCAGATGACAGTTTTCTAACTTACATTGAATTTTTCCATCATTAACTTAGAGTGCCTTGTTCTCATTTGTACAAACACTCCTTGTGTAAACAAAAAATGAATAATGCAAACCAATGCAGGATATGTAAACCGGAGGTTTACACACACGAATGTAATTTTCTAGTTTTGTAGTTTTGATTGCTAATCAAAGTGTAAATACTGTAAGGACATTACTAATATGAAAAGAGTTTTAACCTTTGCCTGTGGGAAAGTGTATCCTTGACTATCAAAATGATGATCTAATGTACTAAACAGGACAAATTTCACTTCACATCCTCTGTCCTTCCCCTATTTCTACATGACTTCCTACCAGCTTTTAATGAATCATAGAATCACAGAACAGTTTGGGTTGGAAGGGACCTCTAAAGGTCATCTCGTCCAACCCCCCTGCCGCGGGCAGGGACGTCTTCAACTAGATCAGGATGCTCAGAGCCCCGTCCAACCTGACCTGGAATGTTTCCAGGGATGGGGCATCCACCACCTCTCTGGGCAACCTGTGCCAGTGCCTCACCATCCTCAGCATAAAAAATTTCTTCCGTATATCTAGTCTGAATTTACCCTCCTTTAGTTTAAAACCATTCCCCCTTGTCCTATCATGACAGGTCCTACTAGGAAGTCTGTCCCCACCTTTCTTATAAGCCCCCTTTAAGTACTGAAAGGCCGCAGTAAGGTCTCCCCGGAGCCTTCTCTTCTCCAGGCTGAACAACCCCAACTCTCTCAGCCTTTCCTCACAGGAGAGGTGTTCCAGCCCTCTGATCATAATGAGAATGAAGAAGGACTACAACAACATACTCAGAGCTGATTTAATGTATATCATGATGTTAATACAGTTGGCTACATCAGACTTTGAAAATGCTCAAGAGGAGTTATATAGACTTATTTCCTAAACAAGGGCCACCATGCACTTAACAATACATCACTTGTAGGCACTTGCACCCTTGTGGAGCCCAAGCCTGTTTACAGCTACTCCCTCCTCGGCTCACCTGCAGAATAATAGTATCTCAGAGAAAAAAATGTGCATAGCTAATTTACTCCTTATGTTTCCATTGCTGCCTTCAGGTTTTCCACATGATTACCAGAATTTGGACACATTATGCACACCAAAACAAACCCCCAATGTTAGGTGAACAGAAAAATATTATGTAGCCTCCAGGAAACACAGATTTTTGACGTGGGTTTCTGAAAGTTAATTTCCGTAGGTCCATGCTTATTTTATTTTGATGCATTCCCAATAACTCTATAAGCATTGGGAATATTTTGCTTTTCATCCAAAAGAATACAATGCACAACAATGTTAATCTGGACTGTGCAAATATTGAGAGTAAGATCCATACACCAAAAGCACGTATACATAGAGCTAATAATCATATTGCTATTGGTATAGTATAAAATGCATGAAAAACTTCTCTCATACTGATATTGACTTGCAGACATGGAAAAACAACAAATTAATGACCCATAAATGCTAACTTCAGTACAAAGAAAAATTATAGAAGTTATGAATCACACTATATACACAAGATCGATAAAGGACTTTTTTACAGGTGAACAAATAGGTTTAACAACATTATTTTCAAATAGCCTAAGTCTTGCAAACATTAAGGCAATGCTTTCCAGCATATTAAAAGCACTGATGCAGAAGTCATTACTTTTGTAAGAACACACTTTAGAAAAAACAAAACTAATTAATGCAAAATAAAATGAGCTAAAACATGAAAATCACCAGAAGAAAATGCAATGCTTTTTTTTTTTCTTAAAAAAACCCATTTTTTATCTGAATACACTGAGTTTAAAATGAGTACATACTATGATAAGATATCAGAACTATAGCCAGACATTTTGCACGCATGCATACATATATGAGGTAGAACAAAGAGGAATAATAAATACATCTGTCAAAAAAGGCAAGGTTTCTGGAGGCAAAGTATTGATGAACTTGGGGTCCACTTAATAAATCATTTATTCCAAACTATGGCATGTAGGAAATTAATATCACACTTTATAGGAAAGCAGTTTGGGTTGTCGGTCAGAAACAAACAAAAAAAATCATCAAAATTAAATCCCACGTAATCTTCCCCATGACTACTGTGCCCACTTCATTCTGTCCCATGTCATTCTTCTCCCGGTTTTCAGTTCAATAGGCAAACCAAAGAAATTCATTATTTGCCCAGTTGTAGCAAAAATTTAGTACATATGCTAAGGAGATTCATGTAGTCTTTAAAGAGGAAGAAATTAAATTGAGATAAATACTATGTCCTTGAAGAGACAGACATTATGCACACCCTCCAACAGTCAAATACTACAACTATACAAATATTCCAATATTATTACAGATTTTTTTTTATGTGGAAACTTCAAGGCACTTAAACTTTAATGAATAAAGACTGACACGACCTCAATTTTAATGTTGGAGTAACAGAGGCCCAGAAAGACTAAGCTTTATATGAACATACAATTCAGTGATAAAGGGCAAATAACTTCACTTTCAGGCCTGTGACTTAACCACTCGCCATTCCTTCCTAGTAAGATAAATAGCAAAGAAAGGAGAAAATATAATTTATAGTATTCTCCTGTATATTTAAATTCTTTATGAGACTGAAACATTGGAATTTACATGTGAAAAAAAACAGTGTTTCCTGATTAGGCATCCAGTACTTTTAAAGGCAAAGACAGGAAAAAGGTGAAAAATCCAGAGAAAAAAATATCTGATAGAAATTTAGAATATATTAGAAATATTAATGATTAAAAAAGATTATATGAGACATCAAGAAAATAACTATTAATATATTTCTTAGAAGTTGAGTGAGCTAATGCTGGATTAACTTTTATTTTCTTATGTGAATTGACAAGGATGTCAAGAGGCATGTGGAAGATACAATACCTCTGGCTGAACTGGTGATTTGGAAGTTGTCAGCCCTTGTGACCCCAAGGAAATGGGACCGTTCATGCAATAATCTTGGGCAAAACATTTAAACTTGTGACTAAATTCCACCGCAACTTAACAGACTCTTAATTTTAAACGTGTATAGGACGTACTGGTGCCTGAGAAGCAAAAAAGGATGAAGGACATTAAAAAGCAGCACCACCACCGCCAACAGCAAAAACACAGTTGTGGAGACAATTGTTTCTGTTTTAATTGTAAATCTGGTCATTCTATATATTAAAACTCCCCAAAACTTATGTCATACGACAATTTACTATCACTATAAATGAAGTTATATTTAGTACTATATACAGGTATCATTATTTTCTGAAAATATATTGTTTTCAATCTTTCTTACAAACTGCTTCGTAGCAGCTGAAAATAAATGCATAAGAATAATCTTTAACACTTATTGAAAAGTCAGCCATGATATAAAATGTAAAACAGCAGTTTGACTACATTGTAGTAGAACCTAGACAAGATAACAGAAAGAACTTTGATATTGCATATGTGTGAACAAAACTGTGTGTCAATTCTATTGACATCTTTCATTAATCTTATTCCATCTCCATTTTCCTTGTACTTAATTTCTCACAGGTCTCCTAAATATTTTATGAGCCTACCCATATTGGCATATACCTACATACACTTTAAAAAAAATACAAGCCTTTTATATATATCTCTTTCAGATGGGATTCGGAATTTTTTTTTTTCTTTTCAATTCACAGAACTTTGAGAAGGGAAGTGGGAGTTGTCTTTCCCATTTCTATGTTAGTGACCAATCCAAAAAACCAACAACCCAAAAAAATATTGCTCTTGGAAAGGTGTTTCAGAGAAAAAAAAACAAAAGCGTGAGAAAGCCTTTGAAAAGGTAAACCATTCTGTCTCTTAAACGAGCTCTGTGTGTGTGCAACTTAAAATCATAAAAAATAAAAAAAATACACCCTTTGTCACTTAGTCTAACCCTCTCCTCCAAAACTGGATCAGATGTAATTCTATCCTTCCTCTTACCTACTCTTTAAAAACATCTAGTGACCGAGATTACATGATCTTCTTGGGCAATATAGTCACATAATACTACCTGAATTAGAAGAGGTATTTTAGAACGCCACACAATATATTACTTTTTAAAGCTCGATTCC